>NC_061118.1:12762344-13003773 GCF_002878395.1 Capsicum annuum | reverse complement strand
TATATATATATATATATATATATATATATATATATATATATAAGACAGTCCCAAAATTCGGTTGAATCAGTACAAAAACTTCTAATGTAATAATAAGATTACAAAATGAAGTACTAAATGAATATACAGGTACAATCCATTTCTGAATATAACATAGAGATTAATCTAGTACATAAGAGGGAGGATAGTAATACTTCGAATGCCAGGAGCTCACACTAAGTCTCCAAACCATGGCTGCTCCGACGACGCACACAAAAGCAGTGAGAACCCGTATTATGATCTACAAGTTGCAGAAGTGTAGTATGAGTCCCAAACACGTGGTACTCAGAAGGCAACTGCCGATTGAGCTCCAAAGATAATGCAAATATAAATAACATGCAAACAGGAATATAAACTACACCTAAATATCTAGGAAGCTAATGTAATAAGACTAAAAGGCAACAAAAATAAACTATTCTATTCTAGCCATACTCAGGAACCTAAGCATTACACCGTATATCGCTGGTCAATATACAATTAAAGAGCAGAAGAAAGATATATAGTAGTATACAAAGCCAATGAGTGGATATACAACTTGAACAAAGGAAGGCAGAGAGGGATATACGGTATATATATATACACGTACACCCATACATAAATAAGACTAACTTAAAGGAACAACCTAAAATAGTCATACAAGCATCTTAAGGCCTCCTATCATAGTAGGAACTAGTGCTAACATAATCAGGATCCCTAAAATAATGCTGTCTAATCATAAGATAATCATATGTAATAAAATAATAGTAAGAGAAAGGAATCAAGATCATTCCTCGAATATCAGTACCAGTCCAATAATTAACCTGTCACAAACTAACTATAATAACAATAATACAGTAACTGGCTTGTCCGGACAAACAATACCTAAATCGGGTCCCATAACCCGAAAGGTTCAATCAACAAACAACACACAGTAAACAACACTCATCACCTATACCTATGCACTCTCCATAAGACTGACAAATATAGGGCATACTGGTGATAGATAATGCGCATGCAAGGATAAATACAAAGTAAAATCCATACAAGCATAACCGATTCAAATGCCATAGAGTAACCCAGTGTATATGCACCCCCTCCACCTCGATGACTCACAAAGGCACGACTTACGATGACCTTTTTTTCTAGAATAACAACCTCATGAATGAAGGGGACCATAGGGGGTTCGAGAGTACCCATATACACGTACGTGGTCCTGATCTAGGATTTTTAATCATCATCATCATCCTTGCTCTACTCCGTCTAGTACCGAATATATACATATATATATATACATATTGCACGAACTTGAACCGTGGCTAAAAAGTGTAAGTCCGTAAATCTATTGCTCGGGATAAACTCCGGGACTAAATCATTATAAAATTATAGAAAGGGTTGGAGTCTCTCTCGAACTAAATAGTATTAATAAAATCGTGGACTAGTCTCAAAAGCTCATAAATCGTTCATTACGGTGGTATATTCCCATTATGAAAAGATCCGTTGTAAAGTAAAAAGTGAAAATAAATCTCTTTTTAGGAAAATAGTAGTAAAACCATATATTTATCATACTATTAAGCGAGCATGAATATACAATTTATGCATGCCATCACCAGTATTCAAAAAATACAATTATAAGCATCTAAATCTCTATAGACTACAACCACGTTTTTTACAATGATAAATTACTTTCCCGAAATCCAACTAATGTCATAATCACGACCTTCTGCCCAATAATATGTAACTGGAATATTCATATCATAATTCGAAAAACCATCATAATCCACCGAGTCAAGTAGTAAACCTTATACTAAAGGGTTATTAGCCTCAATTATGTCTAACATGCTAGCAACCTACGGTAGTAGGATCCTAGTAGTATAATAAGTATTTAATTTTAGGGGTTGATTCACCCTTTTAGCCTCGAAACTCATAAATTATGCTAAGCCATGGTGTTCTACCCAATATCACATCCGATCATCCTTATTTAATGTGCAACATCTATAATACACTATCTCGTGAAGAAGAGTATACAAAATCCTACCTCGATGCTGAACTGCAAATCTTTGAGTCTCCCACAAATCATTCGCTTTTGCTGCACGATTTTGAAACACCGCCACACCATCAAAATAGTAATCTACACGTTGTTAG
This sequence comes from Capsicum annuum, assembly GCF_002878395.1. Lineage (NCBI taxonomy): Eukaryota > Viridiplantae > Streptophyta > Magnoliopsida > Solanales > Solanaceae > Capsicum > Capsicum annuum. The sequence continues at coordinate 13,001,613 of NC_061118.1, read as the reverse complement.
GAGTAAAATGAGACCCATATTGTTACTAAAGGGTTGTATCGAAATTCAAGTGAAGAACGAGCCCGCAGGGTCTGCAAATGAAGTCCAAAATTAAATCCGTCCTAGGTCCCTCGAAGGATAAGAAATATGTTCTCAAAAGTTGAGCCCAAATGGAGCGCAATTCGAATCTCTAGTCAACCATTATTTGGAATTTTAAGACCTAAATCTAAGAACTTATCATGAATTAGGATAGAAATTGATGAAAAAATTAATGAAAAATGACCAATGAGTGTTAGGCTAGCTTACCTTAGCTTCAATGGATGATTTCACACTTTTTCCTCTCTTTGAGCTCTTAATTTGATGTGAAAATGGTGAAAGAAATGGTGGAAAAAAAGGATTAAAAGCTCCATGGTGCCGCTAAAGTGGACACCTTTGTGCTAAAGCGCTTACCGCTAAAGCGGCCTCACGACCTCTAAAGAGGTCTGTCAGCTTGCGCAGGTACCACTAAGCCACCCATACAACGCTAAAGCGGTTCCCACTTTAATGGCTTTTGACCGTTAAAGTGGACCTCGGTTCAACGTCCAAGCCGTTTAACCAGCTCATAGGCGCTAAAGCGCTGGTTGGTAAAGCGGCCCCATAGCGCTAAAGTAGTCATAGCAGGTACTAGGTACCAATTTTGTAAGTCCAAAGATGGACTTCGATCGGGTGCTCGAGATTCGTTCGAAACCCCGTGCGTGCAATCAAACTATGCTACCATACCAACTTCGATATTTCAAACTCAATGGAATTATCAAAACTTTCATTCGAGATTTTTTTGAATAAATGTGGGGCCCACACCTATAGTTCTATTTTTTTATATAATTCACCCAATAGCCCAAAATGAGCCCGGAAGCCTCGGGGCTTGAACCAAGGGCCCCCTAGCCTAAAATCAACATTTTAGAGCTGATGACACTATCAAAATTCTCATACGAGGTCATATACTAGGATTTTTGGTCTGAGACCAAATCCTAAACAGTGAAAGCTCTAAAATAGAAAAATGAGCCTAAAACCTAAACAAACTGTTCGATAATCAAACCGACAGTTCCGACAAGTCATAAATGACCGATAGCCACTGTGGGAAGGCTCGAAATATCAGAAATGCACACAAATCAAGGAAATGACGTAGGGGGTCATTCCAATATCCACTACTAGAAGGACTTTCGTCTACAAAAGTTAGTGAATAGAAAGATCACGAAAGCTCAAACGGATGAGGTACTAGGCCCACATGCTCCGAGCATGACTTCCTAGATAACTTTAAGAAGAGACAACACTTCCAATGGATTTTTCTATAGCTATCCCTTTTTAACCAACTTTTGTACTTCACTTCTCAAATAACCAAAACTCAACCTTAACTACGAATTGGCCTCTAATTGAACTGAGGAAGGCTGATGCACACAAATTTGAACCATGATACACTGATACCACACCGACACCAACACAACCAAGCCAATGGAAAACCAAGGCATGAGTCATGCAGACAACTATAATATATAAATATAACCTTATTTTGCGCTTCTAAACCTGCTATATACTCTAAACCAAGTAGATTGTCACTTGAGTCCTGTCTGTGCAATCCCATCATACTAACCTCAAATAAATGACATGGATCCACCGAAGGTCCACACTGACAAGCATGAGAATAAGCTCATAAGGCACTACCTAGGCACATAAATGGAGATGACCAATGTTTGCAATCTATGGCACCGCTACAATTGGTTCGATTGACCCTCAAAACTAAAAGCCAGGAGTCTAAAGTACAAACGCTCACCGCTGAATGATCCACTCCAAAATATCCTACCAACTGAGGAATAAGGCATACTAAATCCAACTTAAGCATATTACTCCTGCTGAGTAGATCATCCAAAATCCTAATGATAAATGAAACCCGAGGTCAAAGCTGAAGGAACCAATACTGTGCTTGTTGACTATCATCTATACACATATCAACCACATCCATTTAAACTAAAGATGATCGAATAGGTAGGTAAAGAGTAGGATTAGTCAGCCTATCGATGAAATCCCAGCTGAGACAAGGCTGGAAATGAAGGATGCACCCAAGCTCTATAACTCCAAACTAAATCTCAATACCAAGGATAAATTGCTCGATCTTCACTACACAAACCAAACCTATAGATGGGTAAGCATCCACACTCAAAATCCATCATAACCTTTAAACTGCCACCCCAATGCGTCAAATCTCAAACTGAGATAACAAGTTTGATCCAAAGCCAAATACCCAAATCGTCCTTATTATCCAAATCAGACATATCCTTATTGGATCATGCTGGAACCAAAACCAAAATGTAGCTAATGAACAAAATCACAATGGAGGATAAATCACCAGCTAGAAGCATAATAAATCAAATCCATATCTATTGGAGGGCATAATGCTTCAAGGTACGCCTAAGAACTCACTAAGGCTGCAAATCGTACAAGCGATAACCAAAACTCTAGCAACTTAGAGAAATGCAACCTTAGCCATAAACTGATCAATCCAATACCATCTCGATATGAATGCTCAATTTTCCAACTTAAGAAGCAGTCACATAAAAGATCACCTCTCTCTAACTCTCTCTTAATTCCACTAGAACAAGAATCGTATCCCAGTAAGAACAAAGTGTCCAATTGTACACCAATAATAAGATCAAAGCTATTATCGAGTGATGAACCCAACAAACCTAAAAAAAAAATCTAAGACCTATCGACATCAACATCAAGGCCATTATTGGTTGATGAGCTGGCTAAATCTGAAGAATGAATCCCAAATTGGTCAACCTAAAAAATGGGCTAGATAAACCAATCATCAAATCTAGAACTATTATAGAACCATGAAAGGTTAACTTACCTTCACTACCATAATACACTTCACAATCGATCTAGCATTGCCTATATAAGAGGAAAACGACCAACGCCATCTTGCTACAAGAGGGAAATTATCAAACCAAGTTATCCGCAAAAGCCAACGAATAAGAATAGTGAGAAAAATAATTCTAACTAGATAACACTAGTCTAACCATCTACTAAGTGAGGATCGATAAACATTAAACAATGACATACCAAAAATGAAAATCAATAGCAAGTACCACTCTAGGGCCATAAGAAGACCAATATGCCAGGGTAAATAGGACTTAAACCAAAATAGTAAACCCCAGGAAAATATCAACACTGATACACTCTATACAATACTAAAAGAAATTATCTACGAGGGTAGTTGTATAATCTTGAGCTCTTTATCAAGGAACACAACATCAATATAAACCTACCAAGGCAGACAATCGTTAATGGGTACGAGAACCCCAATACATACAAATAAAAAGGTAAAGGCAGAAAATAAAAGTGCACCTATCATGGTGAAATCCTAAGTCACTTGCCTAACGTGCTTGAGGGAGAATGAATCTTATTGGGTCCAAACACGAACTGAGCATCTGGATTACCAACTGAGACATTAAGTGCACTGCCTCTAACTCAAGGTGCCACAACACTATGAGACTAATCTAGATGAGCCAAATGACTAATAATCCTATGTTGGGGACTCTCTATAGACTAATGACTGATCTTTCTACAGTCGTAGAAAATCTTTGAAGCCCTAACCTGGAAAAAAATATGAGCTGGCCCTAACTAGCTGACCAACTTACTCCGAGGGCACTCTCTACTAAAATAATCATCCTCTCCGAAGTCATAACATGCCATAGGAACTCTAGGCTGGCAAGGAATATACAATGATCCAGTCTGAACAACTAACTCATATATGTGGCACTCTTTAGTACAATGGCCAATCTTGCCATTACCACGACAAGCTCCCAAAATACTCTGAGGTGTTGCCCCTCTTGATTCAGAATGGCCACCATGGACTAAAGACCTATATCAAATACTCAGCAAGGTTTGACGAGAACTCTGACTGCTATGTGACAGTGCCCAAGCGCACACACAAGTGTACGCGGTCTACCAAGTAGTAAAATGGCCTTCAAAAAGTCAAGTATCGATCCTATAGGGACTTGTATTAACAACTATCGTATTCTAGTTTAATAATTGATAAAAAGTAAACAATGAAGTTTTTGAATTGAAAACTAAAAAGAAACTAAACTAAAGCATAAAAGTAATGAACCCAAATAATCAATGGATAGAGATATGAGGTTAAGGCTTACGAATAATCATATTACATTATTGAACTTCATTCATTAATTGATTATCTTGGTTGTTGATTTGTAGGGTTAATCTCATGATTATGGTTTCCCGAACTCTAACTGTTTACCTAATTTGAACCTTATAACTACATCATTGAGAGGGAAAGTAATAGTTCAATTAAGTTCTTTAAACTATCATCCTACGTGTGAATCAAGTAAGGAATCTAAGTACATCCCTATCCTAGACACTAATTTAAATTCTTTATTTAATAAAAGAATACAAACCCTACTTTGTCTATTCCCATATTCTATCACCCTATTCCTTTTCCCGAGTTTACGAGGTTGACAATTGATGTATTCTAAGGGTAGATAATCCTTAAGATAGTTAAAACAATAATAAACAAACAACCAATAATGATAAGTAACTTAAAAACTTAATTCAAAATAAAAGTAGTCATGATCTTGGCCTTAACTCCGGAAAAAGGGTGTTTAGCCACACATAGTCATAATCATAATCATAAGGTTGTAATTAAAAACTAAAGACATGAATAAACTAAATCAAAATAAGAAAAACCTAGAAAGATGAAATTATATCAGCTCCTCATTATCCAAAGACGTCCAAGAATAAATGAAAACGTACATAAGGTCCTATTTATAGTAGGATAAATAGCCCATGACTTGTTGAACAAAGATTCAATTTTTTGCCGTCTGTGGAAACAGTGACACACCGTGCTGGTTATCGCGTTGAAAGAGCATCGCGTCACATCTAATTCTCATTGGTTAACTATTTTGGGTGCCTTCTAAATCCAGTGGTGGGTCGCACGTGCTAAGGTACCTTTTCACGCGCCCTCACTCGCCCAATAAATTTCAGGTGTCCAAATTTGCGTCAAGTTGTGTTCTATGCTTCCGTAATCCATTCCAAGCCTTTTTTGAGTTGTTTCCACTTTATTTGAATCTTGTAAATCCTTCATATATCATAATAGTCCATTTAACAAGCATCCTATAGCATTAAACACAATAGTTTAGAGCTCAAAACAACATAACATCCAATACAGTGGACTAGAAACACAAGCTAAGCATAGTCTTCATTCACTTTGATCTCTAACTTATTGTTTTGACCCTTGGCTTGATCCAATTGACCCTTGAAAATTATAACCAAGTTGTTTCGCATATAAATACACAATAACAACCTTAAGAACTCATTAAAAACATTATAACCTAACACAATAGACTAGAAAAACACCTAGCTCAAGCTAGTCATACTAGTTTTCTCGGTTGACTTCTAAATGATCAATTTAAATAAAAAATTATGTGGAAACACCATTAAACATTGTAAACACATACATAGACACTTAGATTCACATTTATCTCATTATAAATACATTAATCACATGAATCATCATCAAAACAAGGCTAAAAAGGCTAAAATAGCAAGGCTAGAATGCATAAATACACCTAACATCAATGTGACCACCACGACTAATCTAAGAGCCAGCTATATATTAAGACGCTAACTGTGTAGAACTGATAGGCTACAAGTGAAGATGACCTCTATTGAGAAGATCATCACTCCAGGATAGAATACCAATAACATTGTACTAATAACATAGCCTCTTACCGCCACCTTTATAAGTCTCGATAAAACTCTTTCTGTGTCCCTCGCACGATCAACAACTTAAGAGAAGGAATACCAACTTCTATCAAGTTTTCCAATGCCAAATAGAGTGGTAATGCTAATTCTCTAATAAATTAATGAACCATATCACACTCTAAAGGATATAACATAGGAATATGCCTGTCCCACTTAAAAAACCCCAAAGTTTGACCCTTGAAAATTTCTTGAGCCTTGAGCTCACTGCCTTGGTTATGAATGGACCCTCAGAGTCGTATGGTGTCTTGATGAGTCATTGGGATAAGTCGTAACCAAATTAGTAAGTTGGTGGCTTGACTCTACTCTCAGTACTAGTGGCTCTCTAAGAGACATAAGGATATGTTATGAGTCATTAGGTGCAATCATAGGGTGTCCAGTGTATATCCTAATTTGGGTTGTGTGTTGACTACGACTGGACCCTATGGGTCGTAGGGTCTCATCATGAATGGGTTGGTCGAGTCATAAGGTCAACAGTGTATGAAGGCCCTAGTCACTGTCTTGGTTATGACTCCTGGTGACGAGACTTAAGATGTGGTTACGAGTCGATGGTTGACTCGTAGTCAAAGGCAATACTTTTTTAATTTTTAAGGCGAGGGCACCTTGAAAATTTCCCACTTTAACCCCTTGGACCCCACGACTTAAATCCTTCTTTGTGACTTTATTATTATATCTTTCCCAATATAACACTCCCAAAATTCTCTCTCCAACTCTCTGTTCAAGTTAAGGCTAGGGTATCAAAGAAAGTGGTCATCTAGGGTTCTAAGGGTGCAATCTTTTCCAAATTTCTTGGTATTTCAGGCATGTTACTCTTCCCTCATTGTTAATTTTGTAAAAGCATATGATTTAATATATTGTTCATGAGATATTGATGTTGGGTTTTAAACTATAGGTTGAGGGTTTTTAATATAAATTGCTTAAATGCTTTTTCCATGATATTTATGAAACTATTGTGCTTAAATTGATGGTTGGTAAATGCATTAGGGTGCATGGGAATGGTGGATAGAAATAGGGGTACAAAGGAATCCCCAAATTGATTATTTGGTATGGAAATTGGTAATAACCCCAACCCACTTGCATAGTTGATTTTGGTTTATGCATTATCACTTGGCTCTACTTGTTTCTTGAAACTAATGCATGGTATAAATGGTTAGGGAATGATTATGAAAACCTTGTAAGCTACACGAGAATTCCCTAAGTTATTTTTATGATGGAGTCCGCAGGGTACTTGAGAATCCCCTAAGTGTTTTCTAATTAAATTACTTACAAGCTATAGTTGGTATGACGATACCACTTAATAATGCCTTAATAATTAACTCCTGGAACTAGTGGTTTGGTTATGTATGAAATATTTTAATTGGCCAATAATAAGGGTTGTGATATCTAGCCGTGAAGGTGTGAGTTCGAAAGACGGACACTGGAAACTTATGTTTGCCGACACGAGGGTTGGTCTTGATGACCATGTACTTGTGGGGTACAAGGGAATCCACCAACTATATATTCATATATATGTATCATGGAGGGAAAAGGGTATAATAGAATCCTCGGTCATCTATAGTATCTCTGGTTTGTGTAGCTAACACGCACTAGGGTCCGTTCAGGGGGTAACACTAGACCCATATAATGCGTGGGTCAGGACGGTAAAGTTACACAACTTAGGTTAAGGTTTTAATGTACATGCCAAATTTTGTTCCCTATCTTGGCATGGTATATATGTATATATATAAATATATATGTATTTGCATATGGTTATGTGCATTGGTTTGATTTGGTTTTGGATTGATGGCATTACTTTATCTTTATTTATAATTTACATGCTAGCTTTTACTCTACTAACCATCTTCGAATACTGTATCCCCATGCGATGCAGGAACTGGTCATACTTCTAGTTCTTTTGCACATTGACTAGGCTTCAGGATCAACTCGTGATTTAGATTGAAGTGGTGAGCTTTCATACTTTGGAAGACTCCTTTTCATGCTATGGATTTTTTTGTCTTTACTATTACTTTTAGTTTTGGTTTTAGCTATGGTTGGGGGCATGTCCTGACTGGATATTCTTTGGTTTTGATTAGAGGTTTTGCCAAATTACTATGGACATGGGTGGTATCGGTATCGGTATCGGTATCGGTATCAGTATCGGTATTAGTATTGGTTGGTTGTTTTGTTGTTGGTGGTTGGTTTTGGTCATAAGCTTATCATAATATCTTTAAATCGATATTCTCTTAGCTTGTTCTATGTTTAGAATTCATTTGACATTAGGTGTAAGGTGGTCAATGGTTAGGTATTGGGGTTGGTCTCTGGTCTTGGTTGAAATTAAGATACCTGAGATGGCCAGACCCTGGTTTGGATCGTGTTAGATTGGTATCAGAGTGCTAGGTTCATGGTGTCCATAAAGCCGTGTTAAGTGGAGTCTCCTTTATAGGTGTGTAGCACACCACACTTATAAGGAAGTAACTACGAGGCATTTAGGAATATTTCCCATTCTTTTTATTCTATTTCAAGATTTAGAGTCTAAGATCTTAAATCCCTCTAATTCCGATTTGTTAATCTTTCAGATCATGCCTCCAAGAAAAACTAATGTTCGTAAAAACTCTTTTGTCCAGTTTGAGGATAATATGGACGGAGCTCGTCCTACCTTAGGAGTTCAAACTCAATCTTGGTCGCTTCTTCTAACATTATTAAGAGAGCTCCAACAGTTTCTTCTATCCCTCTCCAAGCACCTTAGGGTGTTGTATCTAATGCTGAGTTTTGAATCCAGTCGATTCACTTGCTTATCCAATTAGTAGCCTTTCAGACTGAGCGTATTACTTCAATTACTTTATCCTCCGAGGCCACTAGAGTTTTCCAATTTATGAGATTTAGTCCTCCTACTTTCACTTGTTCTAAGGTTGAGGAATATCCTCGATATTTCATTGATGAGATGGAAACAGTATTTCATGTGATGCATGCCACTGATGTAGAGGGCGTGGAGTTCGCTGCTTACCAATTAAAATGTGTAGAGTAACAATGGTACGAGGAATGAGACCATTCTAGGGGCGATGATGCTGAGTTTGCTTTATGGGATAATTTTTGTAGTACTTTTCTGGACCGTTTATTTCCTCAAGAGTTGAGGGAGGCAAAAGTGGAAGAGTTTGTTAATTACTAGTATATAAAGAATACGAGAGCACAATTGAAATCACTTTCAGAAAGTACATCAGCGACGGAAAAACAGCAAAACCTCTCTATTAGAGTTCTTAGAATATCTTTGAACTTCTTTACTTCTAGATTAATTTTTGAGTATGTTTAATTACTTATTTTTGATGTTTAATTCATATATGAGTGGATAAACACCCTTGTTCTGGGGTTGAGGCCAAAATCATGATTACTCTTTGATATTCTTTAACGTAGTTTCTTGTTGGATTATCATATAAGTTGTTCTTAATTTCTTGTTCTTACTATTTCAATGAGTGGCCACCATTAGAATAAATCTATATTTATATGTTAATCCATAAGGAGAATCATAGGATAGAATGAAAAGATTAAGGAGCAAGGTTTTCATCACTTTATAAAATAAAGGATTTGAATTAGCATCTAGGATCAGGATATACCTAGAAATCTTGTTTGGTTCAATTGTAGGAATATAGCCATATACATCTAAATGGATTATTGCATCCCCGCTTAATACTGTAGTTGTAAAGTTTATGTAGGTAGAAGATTAGAGGTTGGGAGACCATGATCTTGTTATAAACCCTGTGATTCAACAACTCGATAGCCAACTAGATTGTGATAAGAATAGAGATTTGTAAGACTGTTAGAAGTGCCTCAACCCTGGAATTCTCATCATTATTGTCCACAACCATTGCTTGCCTTTCTATTGTCACAAATTGTTATTTCTTATTTATTTATTTATTTATTTATATTTTTATTCAAAACTTCAAAATCATCTTGATACTTGACAACACTTAATACCTTCTTGTCTAAAACTAAAGTTGGTTGAATTGCTAGTTGAATAGTCCTTGTGGGTATGATACCCGACTGTCTAAGTTCCTATTTACTTGTATGATCACATACACTTGCGTGTGAATTTGAACGCAATAAGTTTTTGGCACCATTTTCGGGGACTAGTATAATTAATAATCTGCTAAATTTTTGGTTTTTGAGAGTAAGTTTAAGTGTTAACAACTTGATCTTAGCGGCTAAATTTTTGTATGTTTATCTGAATACAGGACTGGCGAGAGATAGAGAGTTGGTATAGCCTTTTTCAAAACCAAAACTGGTTCAACAGAGGCGAAGAGCTTCTTATTTAATTCAACAGGTTCAAATTGCTAAACAAAGAGATCCAAATGATCCAGTTGATCCAAACAACGGGCATGTTCTAGCTTCGATTATTGCAGCTGCTCCTACTCAAGAAGCTTTTAGACCTATTCGTGAGGTGGCAATCCCACTTACAAACCATGCTACTAACAGAATTCACAAGGTCGAGCCAGGTGGTCGATTTGATGGGTTTTAATCTTTATGGAGATGTAGAGGTGCTTGAATTGGTTCAAGTTATGAATTTGGCAGTTGTTAAAATGAGAAAGCTGCCTTTTGAGCCATTGAACAGGACAATTAGCCTATCTCCCAAGGCTTCAGTTGATGAAGCTCTAAAATTGGAGCTTATGGTTCTTCCTCCACACTTAAAATATGTTTTCCTTGGTGATAATGATACCTTCCTATTATTTTGTCTGCATTTTTATCTGATGTGCAAGTACGGGAAGCATTGGCAGTTCTGAAAAGGAAGAAGAAGGCAATTGGCTGGCAGATGTCGGACATCACTGGAATCAATTCAATTTTTTGTATGCATAATATATACATGGAATAAGGTTATAAGACAAGTGTGTATCAACAAAGGCGATTAAATCTGGTGATAAAGGAAGATTCATTAAGTGGCTTGATGCTAGGATTGTCTGATCCCATTTTTGATAGCTGTGGGTCAGCCCAGTACCCTGCATCCCAAAAAAAGGTGGCATAATTGTGGTCACCAACGAAGCTAATTAGTTGATTCCTACGCGCGTGTTAACTGGTTGGAGAATCTGCATTGACTAACGAAAGCTAAATTAAGCCACTAGAAAGGATCATTATCCCATCCCATTCATTGATCAAATGCTGGATAGGTTGGCAAGAAAAGAACTAATGATTTCTGGATGATTACTCAAGGTATAATCAGATCACTATTATTCAAGAAGATCAAGAAAAGACCACCATTACTTGCCCATATGGCACATATGCATTCAGACGCATGCCTTTTGGTCTATGCAATGCACCCATAATGTTTTAGAGATGCATGATAGCAATTTTATATGACATGGTTGAAGAATTTATCAAGGTATTCATGGATGAATTCTCTGTTAATGGTAACTCTTTTGATGTATGCTTGCATAATCTAGATCGAGTCTTGGCTCATTGTGAGGAGACAAATCTTGTACTGAACTGCAAAAAGTGTCACTTGCTATTTAAGGAAGGAATAGTCCTTGTTCATAAAGTGTCATGTATAGGACTTGAAGTGGATAGATCCTATGTTTAAGTGATTGAAAACTGCAATATCTGGTAGCTCTGAAGGGAGTGAGAAGTTTCCTAGGGCATGCAGGGTTTCACAAGCAGTTTATCCAAGATTTTTTGAATATGCAAAATGCTGGAAAAAAAGCTAAGTTTGATTTTGGGGCTGATTTCCAAGTAGCTTTTGAGAGGCTAAAGAAGAATCTAACAGAAGCATCCATCTTGATTTCTCCAGATTAGGCATTACCGTTCGAGCTAATGTGTGACGCTAGTGATGTGGCTGTGGGAGAAGTTCTGGGGCAAAGAAAAGACAAGGTATTTTGTTTGATTTATTACACAAGTAAAGTTTTGAATGATGCCCAGATAAATTACACAGTCACAGAAAAAGAGATATTAGCACTGGTTTATGCCTTCGACAAATTTAGATCATATTTGGTGAGCATCAAGGAAATTGTTCACACATACCATGCTGCTATTAAGTACTTGTTTAACAAAAAAGATGAAAATCAACGGTTGATTGGGTGGATTCTATTACTTCCAGAATTTGACCTAGAATTCCATGATAAGAAAGAAGCAGAGAATCAAGTCGTTGACCATTTGTCGAGGCTAGAGAATCATAACCATATTGCTGATGAAACATTGTGCATTCGAGAAGAGTTTTTGGATGAGCTATTGTTGGCTCTTGATGTGCGTGTGTTACCTTGGTATGCAGAAATTGTGAATTTGTTAGTGTGTGGGGTTTAACTGCCTGAAGCTACCATTCAACAGAAGAAAAAGCTGCTACATGATTCTCGCACATACATATGGGACGAGCCTTATTTTTTTAAATAGGCCCGAATGGGATTTTGTATAGATGTGTGTCTAAAGCTGAATCACAATAAGTGCTACAAAAGTGCCATTCATCTCCTTATGGTGGCCATTATTGGGGTGAACGAACAACTAGACAGGTGTTACAATCAGGATTCTTTTGGTCAATATTGTTCAAGGATGTAGTTGCTTTTATGAAGGGATGTGATCAATTTCAATGGTTTCATACAATTTCAAGGCGTCATGAGATGCCCTTGAACAATATTCTTGAAGTTAAGGTATTCAATGTTTGGGGGATAGATTTTATGGGGCCATTCCCACCATCCAATAGATATTTATATATCCTAATGGAAGTTGATTACGTATCTAACTAGGTGAAAGCTGAAACTTTCCCCATTAATGATGCAAGATTGGTATTGAAGTTTGTGAAGAAGCACATATTCTCCCGATTTGGCACTCCCAGAGCTATTATCAGTGATGGAGGTACGCATTTTATGAGCACTTGGTTTAAAAATCTTTTGGCTAAATATGGTGTTAGGCACAAGGTGGCCAATACGTACCATCCACAAACAAGTGTCAAGTAGAGGTACCAACTGGGAGATAAAGGTAATTCTGCAGAAGACTATCAATGGTCAGCGTAAGGATTGTGCTAAAAAGCTGGATGACGCACTATGGGCTTATAGGATAACTTATAAAATGCCCATAGGTACCTCTCCATATTGTTTGGTTTATGGGAAAGTATGCCATTTACTTGTGGAGCTTGAGCATCAAGCTTATTGGGCAGTGAAAATGCTGAATCTTGATATGAAGGTCGCGGGTGAGAAGAGATTGTTGAAGCTTGTTGAACTTGATGAGTTCCACCTCCATGCTTACGAGAATGCCAAACTATGAAAATATAAGACTTAGAAATGGCATGACAAGCATATCCTAGATAGAGTTTTTAAACCTGGATAACTTGTTTTGCTGTTTAATTTAAGGTTGAGATTATTTCTGGGTAAGTTGCATTCTAAGTGGTTTGGGTCTTTTGAGGTGGTGCGTATGATGTCTCATGGTGCGGTGGTTCTTTAGAACAAGGAAAATACTGAGAAGTTCTTAGTGAATGGACAAACTGTGAATAATTATTGGGAGGATCATAGAGATAAGCACAATGTGTCCAATACCTTTACGGATGAATGAGATTGAGATGAGTCATACCACTATGTAAACTAAGGTGCTACGTGGGAGACAACCCACAAATGTAATGTAATAGCGTAGTTTTGTTTTTAAGTTTTAAGAAAAAGAAAAGAGAAAACATAGAGAAAAATTAAAAATACAAAAAGATGAGTCGTGCCATGACAAAAAATAAGGCGCTGAGCGGGAGGTAACCATTTTCTTTTTTACATAGTTTAGTTGTTTTGTTTAATGTGCATGAATGAGAAATATGGTGGCATTTAAGAAAATGAGAAGTGGATGAACTGTTTCGAATAAGGGCTCATGGAGTGAGTGAAATATGTACTATGAGGTGAAAAAGGTGAGGGGGAATGAAATATATCCCCAGGTGAGTGAAAATTTTGCCTTAGGGGAATATTTGAGTGCAAATTCGAGTGTCCTAATGCAAAATAGACGCGTTGCATCACTTATTAGACACCAAACACTTAGCGGAATATTAGAATGCAAATTTCGGTGGCTTGACACGAACTCGACGCATCCCGTTGCTTCTCCAACGTGTTTACTGATGCATCACATTTCCTGTCCCTCACGTTTACTGACGTGTCGTGTCACCTATCCTAACCCGTGTAGAAAATCCAAATTGATCACTAAAATTCCCCTCCCTTTTTATATAGTCCCATATTTTTCAATTCCCCTTTATTTTCAACCCTAGCAGCACCGCCGCTAATTCCCCATAGCTATATTTTGTTCTAAATTTTGCTCTCGTTTCTCAAGAAAAGAGGAGATCTCCATCTTAATAAAGGTAAGTCCTCCATTTCTCATTCTTTTACTTCATTAGGTGCATAAAATTATAGCATATTAGCCATACTCAAACTGTATAGTTACATTGTTCAAGATTGAGTATGCAATTTTGAGTTTATGTAGAAATTTGTGCCATGGAAATATGGAATTGCACTGCATGTGTCATGAGATTATGATGAGTTTCAATGCTTGCTTGTTGCTGTCATAGACTAAGAACATATGTATCTTTATGGAATCTTTCATGTATGGGCTAATTTTATGCTAGCTAATATGGGTTGAATAGTTGCATTTTCTTAACAGTAGGGAGATGAGTTAGTACATGTTGATGGAATCTGCTTGCATTATAAAACTATGCACATGTCTAGTATGGTTGATGAAGTGATGATTACTGTATTCTATATATATTAAAAGAAATATGAGTTTAATTTGTGGTGATATATGGGAATTTGGAATTCTACAAATTGACAATTGACAGGGAGTTTAAGTGCCCCATTTTTTCTAACCAAGCATCTATACTAGCAACTAAGTGTGGGGTGTTCTAACCACCACCCACTTCGTGTTTGCTAGTTCAATATACTCACTCTATTTGATGTGGTTGCTGCATGTTTTACTTTAACAGGAAATATGTCTAGTCACCAACAAAAGGGCAAAGCCAAGGCAGGACCCTCCGACCAAGACACAAGAGAAGCAGGCAGGCTGATTGTGTGTCCCAAGCCCCATCTATCCCATGGGGACAATCCAAGAGATATGGTACCAAAAAGCTCGTAGAAGCAAGAAAAAAATGGTATACCCTACACAAGGAGTTGAAATATTTGGTGTACTAGTTCATTAATCGACTAAGCTTGTTGAGAGAGTTCCTGAGTATGGTGCGACACATAGAGGCACTACATATGGACTTCTTGTTCGAACATCCCACTAAATGCAACATGAGCCTCATCAGAGAATTTTATGTATCTGTGAGTTGAGGGACAGGGCTCAGAAGTTAAGATAAGTGGTCAGGTGGTCACTTTTACTATGCACACATTGAATGTTCTCCTAGGTACACCCGAGATAGATGCTGAGCCACTGAAGTTGATGAATATTAAGCTGCCTTATACACACTTTCAACATCTACTATGCGGCAACTATTCGACTGCCTAATAGATTTATCATAAGGAGAGAGGCACACATGTGTCTCTCCCCTATGGTCATATAAACAGGAAGGCCCGCTTATGGGCTAAGATATCTATGCTTTCCTCGTCTATGGGACACATTTGACTGAAGTGACTCATAATCGGGTATGTCTTATTTATTCCCTAATATGTGAGTATATTAATTTGAATGTAGGTGACATTATCTTTTCAGCTATGAGGAAAGTAAGGTTCCTGGCAGTTCATCTCGATATGGTTTTGGTAGATTATTGACACAGTTTCTGCGGGAATAGGGTGTAGATAAGGAAGATGTTAACTGTAGATCGGTAGTAAACACTAAATTTTTCCCGTACTAAGGGGAGTGCAACTTATGGTTCTACATTGACTATGCCCGAGCATCAGGCTCAAAACGATGTGATCACTGCCCAAATTTATGGGCTCCAGATGGTTTAGTCATGGATTGGTGGGCATCTAGCTACATAGCAGGAGATTAAAGCTGTAGAGTTAGACTATCCACTTGGGCTTACGAATAGGCCTTGACTTTGTAGAGCCAGTTGATGATGATGTACCCACTAATGAGGAGCGGCGGTTATGTTATTCAGATGACGAGTCACAGAAGAAGGAGGATGCTGGTGATGATGATCCTAACTTGGGAACTGGGGAGTTTGATGATGACATGGATGACATATGACCAGGGAGTTCTTTCCCACCTCATTCTCCATTTACTTTGCAAGCACTGGGATAGTGCTTTATTTTAAGTGTGGGGTGATGGAATTCTTATTCCTTCTACTTTTTTCTTTGGTTTATGTTGATTGGATATTTTTATTTTCAGTTTTGCTTTTGGGGTGTTTTTAATTTTTTGTTTGGATATTAAACTTTGCCATTTCTAACTATTCGGAAAATTATGGTCTGTAATAGTTAGTACATTTGGTAATGGTTTTTATTTTTAGTTTAAAGTGTTTGTTGTTGCCCTCAAGACAATATATGTTTTTTCTCTCAAGGTAATGCAAAATAAATCATTGTAGTTAGTTGTCCTCCCCTATGATAGATAGATGACGACTGTATTAAGCGGAGTTAGTCTTTAGAAACTGAGAATTGATAAGAACCCAATCGCGACTTTTGGAGAAGTGCATTGTGTTGGGCCATTTTTACAGTGACTTTGAACGAATTAGTTTTAAAACAAAATTATGTATTAAACTAAAAAGGAGTTAATTGTAAATGCTTAATCTCAATTGGTGTAATACAATTTGAATTTGACCAAGAACAACATCGGGAACCGTAAGGATCCGACTTGAGTCCTTGCATGCACCAAGAGTGAAAAAGTTTTTGTTTATATTTTACATGTTTAGGAATGTCTAGAACTTTCCCATTGTGTTTGCAAAGCAAAATACATGGTGTTAGGTATAGGAAATAATGTAGGCATTTCTTTGATACCCAAAATTTTGATACCTTATTACCTACCCTTGTGAATATCCCTAGTTAGCCCCGTTGAGCCTAAAGCCTGATTTCTTTGGTAGCCTCATATATAGCCTAATCCCTTCTTTGCTAGACCTTTATTTGATCCCAAGATCCTAAGCGCTTTAGTGAAAAATATTAATTAAGTAAGGAGTGTAAAGTTGAGGTAGGAAAAAGGTGAAAGTGAAGCCCCAAAGTAGTAAGTTAGTGGTGTACAATTGTTGTGGTTGGGAGTTAGAGAAATTTGTTCTAAAGAAGTGCCTGTTATTTTTAGCCCAGTTGTGTTACAATGAACCTATTTTGGCTCTGGTCCAACTTGGATATCGTACACCTCAATCAAGGCAAATATATTTAGTTGAGGGTGTCTATCATAGGGGTGCATAAAATAAATGGGTGTGAAGAAGGGCTAAAAATTGAATCATGATGTAAAAGAAAATTACTCCCATCATAGTATATGTTATTGTGCTTAATAAGATTTGGGTGAAAAAAATTTGTATGAGAAGGTAGAAAAGGTGAAGTTAGGTTGAGACAGAATGATCTTAATTATATAATGTGAGGTATTAAAGCTCTTAGGGAGATTAGTCACTATTTCCTAAATAGTTCCTACCTGTCCCTTAGCTTACATTGAAACCATGAAAGACCTAGTTGATCCTTCATCCTAACATCCGACTATTAGTAGAGTAGTACACTAAGGGTAAGCTTATGGTTCATTATCTATCATTTATGAATTCTTTGTTGAGAGTGAGTGATTTGATTTTGATACTCTCCTTATGTTGTACATTGAAAAAAATTATGAGTAAATATGGGGAAACTTTATTATTAAGAGGGTGCTTGTGGATGATAGTTCGATTACTTATTGTGTTCTTAGATTGAGTGATTTGATTAAGTTTGCCAACAAGTTGGAAGTCACTATTGAGATAAAGAGATTTGAAAAGTTTGTCTTATGTACATAAAAGTATAGTGACATGATTTGAGCTGAAAAGTCATTGTTAGAATTATAAGTGCCCGGCATAAGCATTTTGCCTCGATTGTGATGTTAAGCTTAATTTGTTATTGTTGCTTGAAATTGTTTGAGGAAGAACAAGATTCTAAGTATGGGGTGGTGATCTTGGGCGTATTTATATGTCCAACCACTAATATTAACCCATATTCGAACTTGTTCTGAGAACTAAAATGTGCGTTCTTATTGAGTTTTGATGTGTAATTGCATGATTTAACTAATCAATGTGATTAGTAGTGTAGGGTAAATTTTCATATGGAATTGGATAAATTGGATGCAGGATATGAAGCAAGTGATGATTGATGTTGTGGAATTTATTATATTAATGTGGGAAGACACTCTCAATAAATCTGGGAAACATGCATGAATGGCTGAAACATGTGGAGGAGCTAATAGCTAAAGAGGATTTTTTGCTTTATCCAAAATCTGAAAAGGAAATTTTAGTGAAGTAATGTGAGTGGGATGCATCGCATTACACTTTCAACACGATCCATGGCGTGACGTGTCACTTCTTCGATGTGATACATAGTGCGGCACATCTGGTCCCTCAACGTGATATCTGACGCAATGCGGAAGTGGTTCCAGTGCAGGCTAATTTCATCCTAGTATATAAGAAATACGAGAGTACAATTGAAATCACTTGTGGAAAGCATAACAGTGGCAAAAAAGTAGCAAAATCTCTCTATTAGGGTTCTTAGAATATCTTTGAACTTCTTTACATCAAGATTAATTTTTGGGTATGTTTAATTACTTATTTTTGATGTTTAATTCAGACATGAGTGGATAAACACCCTTGTTCTAGGGTTAAGACCAAAAACCTAATTATTCTTTGACATTCTTTATCGTAGTTTCTTGTTGGATTATCATATGGGTTGTTCTTAATTTCTTGTGCTTACTATTTTAATGAGTGGACACCATTAGAATAAATCTATATTTCTATGTGAATCCGGGTGGAGAATCATAGGATAGAACTAAGAGATTAAGGAGCAAGGTTCTCATCCTTTTATAAAATAGAGGAATTGAATTAGCATCTAGGATAGGGATATACCTAGAAGCCTCATTTGGTTCAATTGCAGGAATATAGACATATACATGTAAATAGATTATTGCATCTCCGCTCAATGATGTAGTTGTAAGGTTCATGTGGGTATAAGATTAGAGGCCGGGAGACCATGGTCGTGTTATAAACCCTACAAATCAACAACCCGATAACCAACTATACTGTGATAAGAATAGAGATTCATAAGATTGTTAGATATGCCTCAACCCTGGAATTCTCATCATTACCATTCACAAACATTGCTTTCTTTCTATTGTCACAAATTGTTATTTCATATTTATTTACCTTTTTATTCAAAACTTCAAAATTATCTTGATACTTGACAATACTTAATACCTCCTTGTCTAAAACTAAAGTTGCTTGAATTGCTAGTTGAATAGTCCTTGTGGGTAAGATATTCGACTGTCTAAGTCACTATATTACTTGTATGATCACGTACACTTATGTGTGTATTTGAATGCAATAGGTGCCCCTTTTGGCTATAGTATTTGTCGAAACTATCTCTATGCTCTCACTACCCATCAGGAGTCTGAGGCATCTATTGATGTCGTTACTGGTATGTTGAAACTATTTTCCCATAATGTGTGCTGTTTACTTGATCCGTGGTCCACTCTTTCTTATGTGACCCCATTTATGGCTATGTATTTTGGTTTTTGTCTTGGGTGTATTCCAGATCCCTTCTCTATTTCTACCCCGGCGGGGTGACTCTGTGGTTGCTAAAAAAGTCTATAGTGGTTGTGTGGTATCTGTTGGTGGTAGAGAAACTCTGGTAGATCTAATATAGTTAGACATGGTTGATTTTGATGTTATATTGGGAATGATTGGTTGCACTTTTTCTATGCTTCGTTGGACTATCAGACCCATAGGTTATTTTTAAATTTCCTAATGAGCTGGTTATTGAATGGGAGGGGAGTTTCCTGTTACCTAAGGAAAAGTTTATTTTGTATCTTAGATTCCTAAAATTAATTTCCAAGGGGTGTCTATTATTTGGTCCAGTTAAAGATTCTAACTCGGAGGGTCCTTCCTAACATTCTATCCCCATGGTAAATGAATTCCATGAGGTTTTCCCTGATGATCTTCCTAGTATTCCTCCTGATAGGGAGATCTATTTTGGGATTGATCTTATTTCTGACACTCATCTAATCTTTATTTTCCCATATAGGATGTCTCCAGTGGATTTAAAGGAGCTTAATATGACACCCCATGTCACTACCCATTAAATTCCTTATGTTTTGGGCATGATTCCGAGCATTTCGGGTGCATTTCCAAGCTCGACGAGGCTTCCGCAACGTCAATTGACAAAGCCAATGTGGAGGCATCTTTGGGAGGTCAAATTACAAGCATGGGTCAACATTTATGAGGCTTTGGAGCCTGCCCAACTGCTGGACAGAAAAGTAGGCAGCAAGACAAAGGCTTGCATGGATTGCATGGCCAAATATAGAAAGTTTGACTAGCTTGTTGTGGACCCTTGTATAGGGTCATTTTCTAGCATTTATTGTGCCCTTTTACTTAGGGACTTTAAATATATGTTGTAAATCCCTCTTGGGTAGAATCTCATACTTGTATTATTCAAGAAATATACCAGAAAATTGTCTCTTCAGGCCTCCCAAAACCATTGTCTTCCTTTGTTATTTTTCCTTACGTGTTTGTGTGAATGTTCAAAGTTTCTTGGGGACTATTTTAGATTTGGTTTAGGACTGAGTTTTGCATCGATCTTGAGGGTGTTAAGCTGTCCACACACGGCTAAAAATAGGCCAGTGACAAGTGGTATCAAAGCAGCACTTTGAATGTGGCATACGACGATGATGAGGAGGTTCACGATGGAGACAATTTGGGTAAAACCAAGAGCAAGAAGCGTGACAAGAGTAGGAACAAGGATGAGGCTCAAATTCCAGTTAGTGAGGCTATTACAAATATGGAAGATGGTGAAGGTTCCGCATCTAGCTCTCTTGATGAGAGAATCGTTAGTACGGAGGCTGGTTTAGCAGTTTTGGGCCATCACTTCAGGACCCTTGAGTACAACGTTGGTACCCTTGAGGAGGCTGATATTGAAGGGCTGGACGAAGTCAATGATAACTTGTTCGAGCAAAATAAAGAGCACAAGGAGGGGCTGATCAGCTTGGAACTCAAGCTTACGGAAGCATTATCAGCACTACACGAGGAGTTTGGGTCAAAACTGTCCGAGGTGATGTTGGGGAAGTTCGTTTTGTAGGAAGAAGTTGCTGATTTGAAGCAACAACTGAAAGCAGCCCGTGTTGGTGGAAATCATGGTTTTGTGGCTTACCATGATACTCGTATTGAGGCTCCTAAACCCAACGTGTTTAAGTGTGAGAGGAACGCTCAAGACGTTGAGAATTTCATATGGCAATTGGAGTCATACTTTGAGCACGTCAAAGTTGTTGACGGGGCAGCGAGGATCTGGATTGCAACCATGTACTTTAGTGACGTTGCAATGTTGTGGTGGTGTAGGAAAAAGGTGGACATGGAGAGGGATCTTTTCACCATAGCTGATTGGGATCAATTTAAGGAGGAGTTGAAAGAACAATTTTACCCTCAAAACATTGTAGACGAAGCCCGACGTAAGTTGAGGGAACTTAAACAAACTTCTTTCGTCCACAACTATGTGAGGGAGTTTACGAAGCTCTCATTTCTTGTGATGAGTTTCAGTAGCGAGGAATTGCTATTTTTCTTCTATGATAGTCTCCAAAATTGGGCCAAACAAGAGTTGAGGAGGCGTAATGTCAAGACTGTGGATGAGGCCATTAAAGTGGTGGAATCCTTGAGCGATTTTCATTCTGATTATACCAAGGCGAAGGATAATTGGAACAAACCAGCTACTGCCAAGATGGATCATGGAGATAGGGGCAAAGATAAATTCATTCCCAACAAAAGTCGTGAGTTCAAAGGCGAACGCAACCAGCCTTCGTCATTTCGCAAGAACTACTAGGAGAAGAAGAAGGTTGTAGCGACCCACGATAGTGGCTTCTACCTTTGTGGGGATACGTCTTAGTTTGCAAGATCTTGACCGTCATTGAGCAAGCTTGGAGTGATGATTGAACAAAACACAGAAGGATCAAGCTAGTGCGCAAGCCGGGGGTTCCAGGGAGCAAGAAGCACAAGCTGCCAATCGGAGAAAGGAAAGGGACATGCCGTGAGTTTGTTCAACCACATGGATTTGTTTAACCACATGACACTTGCAGCTATTGTTGCAAAGAAGCATAGCATTAGAGCTCAAGAGTCATTATTTGTTGATGGGGAGGTGAATGGGCGAGCAGTCTGCATTATCGTGGACACCGGAGCAACACATAACTTTGTTACGAAGGAAAAGGCCAAAGAACTTGGCCTTGCACTCGTGACCAGTGATTCAATGTTAAAGACTGTTAATTGTCTCCCTACCAATGTCAATGGCCTCGCTTCTCATGTGAGTCTCACCTTGGGAGGTTGGAAAGGAGAAACAAATTTTTTGATTGTCCCGATGGATGTCTTTGATATTGTTTTGGGGCTGAAATTTTGGTATGAGATTAATGCATTTATTTTTCCATGTCTCAACTAGATAGCCATTCGTGATGTGGGTGGTTCTTGCATTGTTCCACTTATTTGTGTCGCTCAAAGTGGCACACGTTTGTCGGCGATGCAGCTTGTTAAAGGTTTCAAGAAAGGAGAACCAACCTTTCTTGAGACATTGATAGAGATTGTGGGCTGCCAAGAAACTAAATTATTGCCTTCATGTGTCCAACAGGTTCTTGAAGAGAACAAGGATGTAATGCCAGACGAGCTGCCCAAACGGTTACCTCCACGAAGGGAAGTTGATCACGAAATCGAGTTGGTTCCTGGGGCAAAGCCATCAGCTATGAATCCATATCGATTGTCATCTCCGGAGCTTGAAGAACTTAGAAAAAAGCTCAAGGATTTGCTGGAATCAGGCCACATCTGACCATCTAAGGCACTCTTTGGAGCTCTGGTCTTATTTCAAAAGAAGAAAGAAGGGACATGGAGGTTGTGTATTGATTACCGTGCTCTTAACAAGGTCATGGAAATATCCCATTCCTTAGATAGCTGATTTGTTTGATCTCTTGGGGAAAGCCAAAGTGTTCACAAATATGGATTTGAGGAAGGGTTACTATCAAGTTCGCAAAGCTGAAGGAGAGGAAGCTAAGACGACTTGTGTGACTCGTTATGGGTCCTTTGAGTGGCTGGTCATGCCTTTTGGATTGACCAATGCACCAGCCATGTTTTGCACCATAATGAACAAGATTTTCCAGCCATACTTGGATCAATTCATGGTCATATACCTGGACGACATTGTTGTTTATAGTAGCTCAATGGAGGAGCACGTTAGACACCTTCAACTAGTGTTTAATGTGCTACGAGAAAATGAGCTATGCGTCAAAAGGGAGAAGTGCACTTTTGCACAGCCAAAGGTGTAATTCTTTGGCCATACGATCAGCCAAGGGAAGATTCGGATGGATAGCGACAAAATTGAGGCGATTTGGGATTGGGAGGCTCCAACGAAGGTGCCCAAATTAAGGTCCTTCCTTGGCCTTGCTAATTATTACCGAAGATTTATTCTTGGATACTTGGATATTGCTGCTCCACTCATGGATTTATTGAAGAAGAATCGTGTTTGGGAGTGGAATAGTTTGTGTCAAGAGGCATTCAAAAACCTCAAGGCAGCCATCATTAGGGAACCGGTTTTGGCTTTACCGAATTTCACGAAACTGTTTGAGGTGCAAACGGATGCATCCGATTTTGCTATTGGTGGTGTCCTAATGCAAGAGGGCCATCCGATAATGTTTGAAAGTATAAAATTGAATTATGTAGAGCGGTGCTATACAATCCACGAAAGAGAGATGACGGCCATTGTCCATTGCCTAAGGACATGGCGTCATTATTTGTTGGGAGCTTATTTCATCGTTAAGACGGATAATGTAGCGACCAGATACTTCCAATCATAAAAGAAACTCTTGCCAAAGCAAGCTCCAGGGCAAGATTTCTTGGTAGAGTTTGATTACTCATTGGAGTATAAACCAGGAAAAGAAAATGTTGTGGCTGATGCATTAAGTCGCAAGGCTATTTTGGCGACACTTTTGAGCACTACCAGCTTTAGTGTGCTGGATACCATCAAAGAAGGGATGGAACATGATCCCTTTGCTAAGAAACTTCTTGATTTGGCGCGCAAAGGCAAGACTCAAAAGTTTTGGGAGGAGGACGGACTGTTATACACCACCGAAAGGTGAGTGTATGTTCCTAGATGGAAAAATCTTAGGTGCTTGTTGATCAAGGTAGGCCATGGCACGACATGGGATGGTTATCCGGGTCAAAAATGCACTATGGCGTTGTTGGAGGATGCTTATTATTGGTCTCAAATGAGGGAAGATATCGAGGTATATGTCCACACTTGCCTTGTTTGCCAACAAGACAAGGTAGAGCACAACACCTGGGGGATTACTTGAGCCGCTGCCCATCGCAGAGAAACCATAGGACAGCGTCACCATGGATTTTATTATGTGTTTGGCAAACTCGGA
This sequence comes from Capsicum annuum, assembly GCF_002878395.1. NCBI lineage: Eukaryota > Viridiplantae > Streptophyta > Magnoliopsida > Solanales > Solanaceae > Capsicum > Capsicum annuum. The sequence continues at coordinate 12,977,382 of NC_061118.1, read as the reverse complement.
AGGTTATGGCACGATCATGGTGGTCATAGATCATTTTTCAAAGTATGCAACTTTCACGGTTGCCACATCTAGTTGTAAAGCCAAGGAGGTGGCCCAGTTGTTTCTAAAGATGTTGTGAAACTTTGGGGCGTGCCTAGGAACATCATTAGAGACCGAAACCCTCAATTTACGGGTGCATTTTAGAAGGATTTTTTCAGCTTATTAGGCTCTGAATTGCACTTTTCAACCAGTTTTTATCCCCAAACCAATGGACATATGGAGTGGGTAAATGGGCTTATCGAGTGCTACATGAGGTACTTTGTTAGTGCCAACTAAAAAGATTGGGCAAAGTTGCTTGATATGGCTCAATTCTCATACAACTTGTAGCGAAGTGAGGCTACGGGATGTAGTCCATTTGAACTTGTTATGGGGCAGAAACCAAACACACCGTAATCCTTGCTGGTTAATATTGGAATGCTGAATTCGGGTGCTTATTATATGGCCAAGGCTTGGGAGGAGCAATTCGACATGGCGAGGTCATATCTTGATAATCAACCCATAAAATGAAGAAATTTGCTGATTGCAAGCGACGTCTGGTCCACTATCGGATTGGAGACAAAGTGATGGTCAAGCTCAATCCGAGGCAATTTCAAGTCATTGAGAAACGTCAATCAAAGTCTAATCTAACGTTATGAGGGGCCTTTTGAGATTGTTTCCAAGGTGGGAAAAATCTTGTACAAGCTGGACCTGCCTTTTCATTTAAAGATTTACCTCGTCTTCCATGCGAGTCAATTAAAGCTGTACTTTTAAAACAAGGAAGATGAGGAGCGAGGAAAGTCTAGCTGGGCTCACATATTCATGATGCCCGCTGCCATAGAGAAGTAAATTGAGGAAATAATCAATAATCAATTGGTTCTTGGAAAGGATTGGGGCAATTCAAGTGTCAAATTCTTAGTCCATTGGAAGGGCCAATCGCCCGAGGAGGCATCGTGGAAAAAATATGAGGACTCGTGGTAGTTCAAGGAGCAAGTCCACAAATATTTGCAGATATGTGGTGCCGCGGTCATCACTAAATCAGGTGGGGGAGAGTGTGACACCCCGCATCACTACCCATTAAATTCCTTACATTTTAGGCATGATTCCGAGCATTTCGGGTGCATTTCCAAGCTTGACGCGACTTCCGTAATGTCAATTGACAAAGCCAATATGGAGGCATCTTTGGGAGGTTAAATTACAAGTATGGGTCAAAATTTATGAGGCTTTGGATCCTTTCCCAGCTGCTGGATAGAAAAGTAGGCAGCAAGACAAAGGCATCTCACTAGTTGCATGGATTGCATGGCTAAATATAAAAAGTTTGACTAGCTTGTTATGGACCATTGTATAGGGTCATTTTCTAGCATTTATTGTGCCCTTTAACTTAGGGATTTTAAATATATGCTGTAAATCCCTCTTGGGCAGAATATCATACTTGTATTATTCAAGAAATATACCAGAGAATTGGCTCTTTGGGCCTCCCAAAACCATTGTCTTCCTTTGTTATTTTTCCTTACGTGGTTTTTTGAATGTTCAAAGGTTCTTGGGGACTATTTTAGAGTTGGTTTAGGACTGATTTTAGCATCGATCTTGAGGGTGTTAAGCCATCCACACGTGGCTAAAAATAGATCCGTGACATTAAGGAGTAGTTAAAAGATCTTTTAGTTATGGGTTATATCCATCCTGGTGTGTCCCCATGGGGTGAACCTATTTTGATTATGTATAAGAAGGATGGTTCCCTTCATACATGTATTTATTACTGGCAATTAAATAGGGTTATCATAAAGATTAAGTATCCCTTTCTTAGGAATGATGATTTGTTTGACCAACTTCAGGGTGATAAGTTTTTCTCCAAGATAAATCTTTGGTTTGGGTATAATAATTTAAATATTAGGGAAGTGGATATCCCTAAGACTGCCTTCCGTACCCATTATGGCCATTTTGTGTTCTTGGTCATGTCTTTTAAGTTGACCAATGACCCGACATTATTCATCGACTTGATAAATAGGGTTTTCTATTAGTTTTTGGATTTGTTTATCCTTATTTTCATATATGATATCCTTATGTATTCTGAGAGTGAGGTGGATCATTTTAATCACCTCTACCTTATGTTGCAGATGTCAAAAGAACAACAATTATATGCTAAGTTCTCTTAGTGTGAGTTTTGGTTGAATGCTATGACTTATTTGGGTTATGTTGTATCTAGAGAAGGGATCATGGTGGATCCATAAAAGGTTACAGTTGTTAAAAAGTGGCCTAGACCCATGACTCCAACGATATTCGGAGCTTTTTGGGTTTAGCCAATTATTATAGAAGGTTTGTGGGCAACTTCTCTTCTATTGCTGCTTCATCAAATAAATTGACTCAGAAAAGGTGAAGTTTTTATGGTCTGATTCTTGTGAAGGTATTTTTAAAAAGTTGAAGGATAAGTTAACTTTGGCTCCGGTATTGACTTTGCCTGAAGGCACAGATGGTTTTGTAGTCTATTATGATGCGTCCTATATGGGATTGGGCTGTGTGTTGATACAGCATGGTAAGGTGGTTACGATGCTTCTAGGTAGTTAAAATTTCATGAGAAAAACTACCCAAGTCATGATTTGGATTTTTTAGCTGTAGTGTTTGCATTGAAGATCTGGCGACATTATTTTTATGGATTTCATGTTGATATTTTTTTTGATCATAAGAGCTTGCAATACATGTTCACCTAGTAGGAGCTTAATCTCAGGAAAATGAGGTGGATAAAGTTGTTGAAAGACTATAACACGAGTCTTCACTACCACCTAAGTAAAACTAACATGGTTGCTGATGTTCTTAGTAGGTTCTTTATGGGTAGCTTGTCGCATGTAGATGAGAAAAAGTAGAACTTGGTGAAGGACATTTATAGTTTGGCAAACCTTGGAGTTCGTCACTTAGACTTTGAAAATGGTGGTGCATTTGTGCATCAGGTGGTACTGTCATTTCTTGGTACAAAAGAAAAGGAGAAGAAGGTGTTGGATTTGATCTTGATACAAATCAAGAATAATGTGGGAAGGCAGAATGTGATGGCTTTCAAGATTGGTGGTGACAGTATCTTGAGGTACCAAGAGAGGTTGTGTATTCCCGATGTTGATGGTTTGCGAAATAAAATCTTAGATGAGGCTTATGAGTCGCATTATACTATTCATCCTAGTAAAATGAAAATGTATCATGGTCTTAAGGAAATATATTGATGGAATAACATAAAGCAGGATGTAGCCATTTTTATAAATATGTGTATGGTGTATCAGCAGGTGAAGGTGAAGCACATGATGCCGGGTGGGTTATTTCAAGAAATTGAGTTGCCGATGTGTAAATGGGAAGTAATAAATATGGATTTCATTATCGGTCTTCCAATATCACAAATCTAATTAGAATCCATATGGGTCATTATGGATAGGATGACCAAATTAGCTCACTTTTTGCCGGTGAGGACTGATTATTTTGAAAAGGATTATACGAAGTTTTTTCTCTAGGAATTTATGAAGCTACATGAAGTGCCTATTTCTATCATATCAAATCATTGTACTCAATTCTCATTGCACTTTGGCATTTATTTTAGAGAGGTTTAGGTACTAAAGTGAGCCTTAGTACTGCTTTCCACCCGCAGTCGGTTGGGAAAGTAAAAAGGACTATTCAGATGCTGAAAGACATACTTAGAGCTTATGTGATTGACTATGGTGGTAGTTGGGTTGATCAATTGCCTCTTATAGTGTTTACGTATAATAATAGCTGCCACTCTAGTATTGGGATGGACCTTTTGAGGCTTTGTATGGTAGAAGGTGTAGATCTCCTATTAGGTGGTTTGAAGTTGGTGAAAATTAGTTGTTTGGCCCTGACTTGGAACCATGAAGAAGGTGAAAGTGATTCGAGATAGGCTTAAGACCACCTAAATTTTCTAAAAGTCCTATGTGGATGTGAGACATTGGAAGTTAGACTTTGAGGTTGGTGATTAGGTGTTCTTGAATGTGTCTCCTATGAAGGGAATGATGCAGTTTGGGAAGAAGGGAAAACTCAGTCCTCGGTATGTTGGCCCGTACTTGGTCTAAAAGAGGGTTGGTAATGTCATATATGAGTTGGAGTTGCCTCCTAGTTTGAGTTTCCTTCACCTGGTGTTTCATGTATCTATGTTACAGAAGTGCATGGGTGATCCTTTATTGGTTGTTCCATTAGAGAGAATTAGTGTATCGAACTCCCTGTCATTTGAGGAGGTCCCAGTGAGGATCTTGGATCGGTAAGTCCGTCGGTTACAGAAAAAAGGATGTGGCTTCGGTATAGGTTCTATGGCGGAACCTAAAGTTTGAGGAAGCTACTTGGGAAGATGAAGAGGGCATGAAGTCCAAGTATCCATTCCTATTCCCTATTTTGGAAGATCGTACTTAAGGTATGTATTGTTTCAAGCATCTTTGTTTTCTATCTTTGTTAAAGAAAGATTGTAAATTCTTTGGTGTTTTGTTTTTTGTGTTAAGGGTATGAGTATTAAGGTTTGAGGGCTAATCTTGCTATTAAATGCCTTGTCCTATCATTCAAAGATGAATGATCTAAGTGGGGGAGAATTAAAACACCCCAGATTTTGGCCCTTGAAAATTTCTTAAGCCTTGAGCTCACTAGCTTGGTTATGACTGGACCTCCAGAGTCGTAAGGTGTCTTGATGACTCGTTGGGATGAGTCGTAACCAAATTAGTAAGTTATTGGTTTAAATCTGCTCTGAGTATGAGTGGCTCACTAAGATCTATAAGGATATATTATGAGTCATTAGGTGCAATCATAGGGTGTCCAGTGTATACCCCAATTTGGGTTCAGTGTTGAGTATGATTAGACCTTACGAGTCATAGGGTCTCATTACAAATGGGTTGGTCGAGTCATAAGTTCGACAGTGTATGGGGCCCTATTCACTGTCTTGGTTACAACTCGTGGTGACGAGTCATAAGATGTGGTTACAGGTCGATGGTTGGCTCGTTGTCAAAGGCAATACTTTTTCAATTTTAAAGTTGAGGGCACTCTGGACATTTTGTACTTTAACCCCTTGGACCCCATGACTTAAAGCCTACCTTGGGACTTCATTATCACATCATTCCCAATAAAACACTCCTAAAATTCTCTCTCCAACTCTTTGTACAAGTTAAGGCTAGGATTTCAAAGAAAGTGGTCATCTAGGTTTCTGAGGGTGCAATCTCTTCCAAATTTCTTGGTATTTCAGGCATATTACTCTTCTCTTATTTTCAATTTTATAAAAGCATATGATTTGAAATTTTGTTCATGAGATATTGATGTTGGGTTTTGAACTATGGGTTGAGGGTTTTTAATATGAATTGCATAAATGCTTTTTCCATGATATTTATGAAACTATTGTGCTTAAATTGATGGTTGCTAAATGTATTGGGGTGCATGGGAATGGTGGATGGAAATAAGGGTACAAAGGAATCCCCAAATTGATTGTTGGTATGGAAATCGGTAATAACCGCAACCCACTTGTATAATTGATTTTGGTTTATGCATTATTACTTGGATTAGCTTGTTTCTTGAAACTAATGCTTGGTATAAATGGTTAAATGGTTAGGGAATGATTATGAAAACCTTACGGGGTACACGGAAATCCCCCAAGTTATTTTTATAATAAAGTCTGTTGGGTACTTGGGAATCCCCTAAGTGTTGTCCTTTGAAAATGCTTGCAAGCTATTGTCAGTATGACGATACCACTTAATAATGCCTCAGTAATTGACTCCTGGAACTGGTGGTTTGGTTATGTGCAAAATGTTTTAATTGGGAAATAATGAGGGTTGTAATAGCTAGCCATGAAGGTGTGAGTTCGAAGGACGGATACTGGAAACTCATGTTTGCCAACATGAGGGTTGGTCTTGATGACAATATACTTGTTGGGTACAAGGGAATCCCCTAAGTGTATATTCGTATATATGTATCATGGAGGGTGAAGGGTTAAAGGGAATCCTTGGTCATCTATTATATCTCTGGTTCGTGAGGCTAAAACGCACTTGGGCCCGTTTAGGGGGTAACACTACACTCATATAGCCCATAGGTGGACTTAGGACGATAAAGCTACACAACCCAAGTCAAGGTTTTATAGTGCTTGCTAAATATTATTCCCTATCCTAATATGGTATATATGTATATATATGTGTGCGTGTGTGTATTTGCATATGGTTATGTGCATTGGTTTGATTTGGTTTTGGATTGATGGCATTACTTTATCTTTATCCTCGAGTTACATGCTTGCATTCACTTTGCTAACCATTTTTGGACGCTGTATTCCTATGCGATGCAGGAACTGGCCTTACTTCTACTTTTCCTAGACATTAACTAGGATTCAGGATCAACTTGTAAGTCAGACTGAAGTGGTGTGCTTCATACTTTGAAAAACCCCATTTCATGCTATGGATTATTTATGTCCTTACTATACCTTTTGGTTTTGGTTTTGGCTATGGTCGGGGGCATGTCCCGACTGAAAATTCTTTGGTTTCGATTAGAGGCTTTGTCGAACTACTATGGACATGGGTGGTATCGGTATCAGTATTGGTATTGGTTGGTTGTTTGGTTGTTGGTGGTTGATTTTGGTCATAAACTTATCATAATGTCTTTAAATTGATATTCTCTTATCTTGTTATATGTTCGGAATTCATCCAACATGGGGTGTAAGTAGGTTAATGTTTGGGTATTGGTGGTGGTCTTCGGTCCTGGTTGGACTTGAGTTACTCGACAGGCCAGACCTTGGTTTGGGTCATGTCATACTCAGGAAAACCAATCTTATACTCCAAAACCATCAAAGAACCTTGCTGGACACCAACAAACCAAACTCTGCCTTGAGAACTTCTTAATGAATCAGATGTCATCCCTTGCTGTAAGGTATACACAAAAAGATTCAGGATCTCTAATGCTGAATATCGAAAGGATGAAGCAGTCACGTGCTTTATCGGAGTCTGGTTTGGCCCCAAATCCTCTAATTGACGCTGAAGATCTTCAACATCCATCCTTGACTCCCCGGTCCGTCATTGCACTGAAGGATTGGAAATAGTGCTGAAGTCCCGTTAACATCTATCAACAACCTCGCATCGTCCATATAGTAAAAAGGAGTGTCAATGAACATACTTGAGGCTCATAGAGATACGAACACACGACAAGGAGTCAAAGAATAAAACTTCCTATGAATTCCCTATAGTCCCTCGAAGACAGGTTACAGATATCTCTGCAGCAATCCGAAGAACTCTACTAGAGACTAAGCTCTTGTACCAACACACCAACAAACCTAGGCTCTGATACCAATTTTTCGTGACTTGATTTCTCGGATAATGATGACACCTACTATAACCTACCAATAGATATGCCAACCCATATTACAAAACTACTAGTAATGGAATTCCCAGAGAAAGGAAGGGAAAATGCGAGATAAATTTAATAAAAGATATATAAATATGCAAGACTATTCCCTAACCTGGTGGAAACAAGAATAGTAATACTCTAAATGCCAGGAGCTCACCCTAAGTTTCTAAACTAGAGTTGCTCTGTACGATGCACACAACACCGACGAGAACTCGTACTATGATCTACAAGCTGCAGAAGTGTAGTATGAGTACCAAACACGTGGTACTCAGTAGGCAACTACCGACTGAGCTCCAAATATAGTGCAAATATAAATACATGCAAGCAGGAATGTAAACTACACCCAAATATCCAGAAAACTAACGTGAATAAACTATCCTATTCTAGCAATACTCATGAACCTAAGCACTATACAGTATATCGCTAGTTAACATATAGGTAAAGAGTAGAAGAAGGATATATAGTAGTATACAAGGCCAAGGAGTGGATATATAACTTGAACAAATCAAAAAAGAGAGAGATATTTGGTAATACCATAACTATATATATATACATACATGCATACATATACATAAACAAGACTAACTTAAAGGTACAACCTAAAGTTGTCATACAAACATCTTAAGGCCTCCTATCATAATAGGAACTAGTGCCAACATAATTAGGATCCCTAAAACTATAATGTTTAACCATGAGATAAAAATGCATATTAATATAATTGTAAGAGAAAGGAACCAGGATCATACCTCGAATATCAATACCAGTCCAATATTTAATTTTTCATTAACTAACCATAATAACAACGATACAATAATCGACTAGGACAAACAAACAATACCTAATTCGGGCCCTATAACTCGGTAGGTCCAATCAACATATAATACACAACAAACAACACTTATCACCTATACTTATGCAACTCCCCATGAGACTGATAGATATAAGTCATACTGGTGATAGAAAATGCATATGTAAGGAAGAATGTAAAGTAAAATCCATACTACCATAACCTATCCAAATGACATAGAGTAACCTAGTGTATACACCTCCACCTGCTCAAAGGCTCGCAAAGGAAGGACTTATAATGACCTCTCTTCTCCAGCACGATGGTTCACAGATGAAGGGTCCTAGGGTATTCGAGAGTACCCATATACATCAACCTAGTTCGATCTAAGATCCCCAATCATCGTCATCATCCTCACTCTACTTCATACAGTACCGTATATGTCTATATGTATATATATATGTATATATATGTATATGAATGAATGGACTCAAACCATGGCTAAAAGAGTGTAAGTTCATAAATCCATTGCTCGAGAAGAACTCTGGAACTAAATTATCATAAAAGTATAGAAAGGGTCAGATTCTCTCTCGATCGAAGTAAATAGTAATAGTAAAATCATGGAGCAGAATCTATCTCGATCAAATCTCTAAAACATTATTTTTATTCTCAAAATATCATAAATCATTCATTATGGTGGTATGATTCCCATTATGAAAGGATCCTTTTTAAAAGTGAAAAGTAGGAATAAATCCTTTTTTAGGAAAATAGTAGGAAAGCCATATTTTAGTTGGAATCATACCAATAAGTGAGCATGGATATACTAAATCTATGAATGCCATTACCAGTATCCAAACAATACTATTATAAACATCTAAATGTATATACACTATGACCACATCCTTTAAAAAGATAAATCACTTCCTTGGAATCTAACTAATCTCATAATCACGACCTTAGGTGCAGTAATATGTTACCAACATAATTATATCATAATCCACGAAACCATCATAATCCACTGAGTCAAGTAGTTAACCTTATACTAAAGGATTATTATCCTTAACTATGTCTAACATTCTAGCAATCTAGGATAATAAGATCCTAGTAGCATTATAAGTATTTCATCTTAGGGGATGATTCACCCATAAATCATCTGCTTTATCTCTATAATCCTGAAATATCATGATCTTGGGTGTATTTATATGTAAAATCACCAATATTCACCCATATTTGGACTTGTTCAAAGAGCTAAAATGTGCTATTCTGACATTAATTAAGCTTTAATTGCATTCCTTATCTAATGGACATTATTAGTGTATGCAGGACTAAATTGTAATGGATTTGGACGTGATTTGATGCATAAATAAGATGTAACATTGAATGGAGAAATTAGGGTGTTGGAACATGGTTGGAAAGGATTTAAGAAAGAAAATATCGAAGGCAAGGCCACCGCATCGCGGTGATGAGCAATCCACATTTTTCAAAAATCAATAGCTCACCACAATTGCACTGCATTGTAGTGAGGGCCCAATATATATTTGCCTAAAACTAGTAGCTTACTTCAATTCCACCACATCGCAGTGAGAATAGCGATGGTAAGGTTACCGTGATATGGTGAGAGGCAAAAGTGGGATTATTTGACCCAGATATAAAAGGAACAATTCATTACAATTGAAATCACTTTGGAAAGCACAACAGCGGAGAAAAAACAACAAAATCTCTCTTATAGGGTTCTTAGAATTTCTTTTGAACTTCTTCACTTCAAGATTAATTTTGGGTATGATTAATTACTTTAAAATTCCTTATTCAGATTATTACTTTTTTCTTTGTTGGTAGAAACCCATTGATTGTCCAGTTCATGAGGGAGCATTTTTTGGCTTCCTAGCTCGAGTGAATGCCGCAACACAATAAGGCGAGAGTTTAGTTGCGCAATAAGGGCTGGGCCTTGTTACTTGACCTAAAGGGGCCTAGGGCGCCAAGCCTACCAGTTCTTCTTTCAAGCTCAATATAAGAAAGAATATAGGAATTGAAACTAAAATAAGCTAATTTATTGTTGGATGTTGAATTCAGAAATGAGTGGCTAAAAACCCTTGTTTAGGGGTTGAGGCCAAGAATATGATTACTATTTGATATTCTTTATCATAGTTTCTTGTTGGATTATCATATGGGTTGTTCTTAATTTCTTGATCTTACTATTTTGATGAGTGACCACCATTAAAATAAATCTATATTACTATGTGCATTTGGGAGTAGAACCATAGGATAGAACAAAGAGATTGAGGAGCAAGTTCTCATTCTTTTATAAAATAGAGGATTTGAATTAACATCTAGGGTAGGGATATACCTAGAAGCCTGGTTTGGTTCAATCGTAGAAATATAGCCAAATACATCTAAATGGATTATTGTATCCCCGCTCAACGATGTAGTTATAAAGTTCATGTAGGTAGAAGATTAGAGGTCGAGAGACCATGATCGTGTTATAAACCCTGTGAACCAACAACCCGATTAACAACTAAACTGCGATAAGAATAGATATTTGTAAGATTATTAGTAGTGCCTCAACCCTGGAATTCTTATCATTACTGTTTACAACCGTTGTTTGCTTCGCTATTGCCACAAATTGCTATTTTTTATTTATTTACATTTTTATTCAAAATTTCATAATCATCCGGATACTATACAACACTTAATACCTCATTGTCTAAAATTAAAAGTTGGTTAAATTGCTAGTTGCATAGTCCTTGTGGGTACGATATCTAACTATCTAAGTCACCATATTACTTGCATATTCATGTACACTTGCGTGTGTATTTGAACACAACAAGTTTTTGGCACCGTTGTCGGGGACTAGTAAAATTAGTAATTTACTAAATGTTTGGTTTTTGTTAGTAAGTTTCTATGTTAACGACTTGATCTTAGTGGTTGACTTTTTGCAAGTCTAGCTGAATACAGGATTAGCGAGAGATAGAGAATTCGTAGAGCCTTTTTTGGAACTAGAATTGGTATTTTAACATAGGTGAAGACCTCTTTATCCAATTCAGTAGGTTTAAATGGCTAAACAAGGAAATGATCCAGCTGATCCAAATGCCGAACATGTGCTAGCTCAGGTTATTTGAGCTTCTTCTACTCAAGTAGTTTCTAGATTTGTTCATGAAGTGGCAATCCCTATCATGAATAATGTGACTAACAATTTTCGCAAGCCCGAGCCAGGTGGTAGATTTGAATTAAAGCAGAATATACTGCAGTTACTGAATTCGGCTGGGTAGTTTGCCAAATTTTCACATGAAGACCCACAACTGCACATTCAAACCTTCTTTGAAATAATCAATACTTATATTCCTACAACAATGAATACTGATTATGTCAGACTGACTCTCTCCCCCTTTTCTTTAATTAGGGAAGCAAAGAGGTGGTTATATGTTGAACCACCACTCTCCATTACTTCTTGAGAATATCTAGTTCAGAAGTCAATTATTTGATTCTTTCTATCAGGGAAGACTGCAGTTTAAGAAGTGAGATTCTGAGTTTCAGAAAAAAAGAAGAGAATCTCTACCAAGCTTGGGAGAGAATTAAAAGTATGCTCAGAAATTGCCCTCACTATCATCAGTCTAATGATGTTCTGGTTCATACTTTTATTGAGGGGTTAGAGCCAAATACCAAGATTCTTTTGGATTAAACAACTGGTGAGTAAGCTCTTGAGAAGACTTATGATGAATTGTACACACTACTGAATCAGATTTCACAAGGGAATCCTGAATGGCATACTAACTCGAGGAGTGACCCTAACAAGGTTGTAGGTGTATTAGAGGTAGATCAATTCACTACTTTATCAGGTCATCTTGTAGCAATGCAAAATCAGATGCTTACTCAGTTTAACAACATGATGTTGGGGTTCCATAAGTAGTAGCTACAACTAATGCAATCCAATAGGTAATTCTTGGTACGTGGTTTGTGGAAGTAGTGAGCACGCAACAGATACTTGTGCAGTTAATCTAGATTCTATTAATTATGTAGGGAATGCAAATCGTTAGGGACAACAGAACTTTGGTAACACCTATAATATTAACTAGAGAAATTGTCCCAATTTCTCATGGGGTAAAAATCAGGCAAAAAACAATAATCAGTATAAGGGGCCAATGTAACAAAATCAACAGCAGGGCCTGAATAATCAAGCTACTACTCAAACAAGTAATATAGAGGAGATGTTGAAGTAGCTTTTAGCTAATCAAGCGCAAATGGTAGCAGATTTAAAGAGTCAACAAGTAGATATGAAAACTCAAAGTTGATTATTAGGAATTTGGAGTTGAAACTTGGTCAAATTTTGGGAGCGCAAAACACTAGACCTCAATGAGGCTTACCTAGCGATACACAGGCAAATCCAAAAAAGGTAAATATAGTTACAATAAAGAGTGGGTTACAATTAAAGAAGGTGGTACCTGAGCAGGTTAGTCCCACCCCCACTGATGATGATTCTAAAGCTAATGAAGAGAAAGAGGTCAAATAAAGAGCTACAAGTGATGAAATTCAAGTGGAGAAGAAGACTATACCTTTACCTTTTCCTCAAAGAAAGCGAAAGCACCAAGAGGAGACAAGTTGCTAAAAGTTTTTGGATCCTCTAAAGCAGGTTTATGTATATATTCCTCTTGTTGATATTCTGTAGAGTATTCCAAAATATGCAAAGTATCTGGAGGACATAGTGGTAAAAAAGAACTGGTTGACAAATTATGCTACAGTTGCACTTACTGAGGATTGCATATCTAAAATATAAAACAAGTTTCCTATGAAACTGAAGGATCCAGGTAGTTTTACTTTGTAGATCACTATAGGGAAGGCAATCAGTGCTCGTGGATTGTGTGACTTAGGGGCGAACATCAATCTTGTGCCCACATCTTGGTTTCGAAAAATGGGTCTTGGGAGTCCCAAACCCACAACCATTATTTTACAGTTGGGTGATAGGTCCCTTGCTATACCAGATGGAATTATTAAATATTTCTTAGTGTAAGTGGGATCATTGATTTTTCTAGTAGACTTTGTTATTCTTGACTTTAAAGATGATCCTGTTGTTCTATTATTTTGGGACATCCATTCCTAGCAAAAGTATAGTCACTTATTGATGTAGCAGCAAAAAAGATGACTATGAGAGTGCATGATAAAGTAGAGGTGTTTGATCTATAGAAGGTGCTAAAACTGCCTGCTCTATATGAAGAATTGTCTTCCATATATGTTATAGACCTTGAGTCTGATCTTAGGCTGTTGTTGTTTGGTGATCCACTCGAGTGAGCCTTGATGGGTTTAGATCTTTATGAAGATATAGAGGCACTTGAATTGGTTCAAGTCATTAATTTGGCGGTTGTTGAAATAAGAAATCTGCCTTTTGAGCCATTGAACAAGCCAATTGGACCATATCTCAAAGCTTTAATTGATGAACCTCCAAAATTAGAGATTAAGGTTCTTTCTTTTCACTTGAAATATGTTTACCTTGGTGAAAATAATACCTTTCCTACTGTTTTGTCTGCAGGTTTATATGATGTATAGGTAAGAGAAGCTATGGTAGTTTTGAAAAGAAGGAAGAAGGCATTTGGCTGGTAGATGTCAGCATCACAGGGATCAATCTAGCCTTTTGTATACATAATATATACATGAAAACAAGTTACAAGGCAAGAGTACAGCAACAAAGAAGATTGAATTTGGTGATGAAGGAAATGGTACGAAAAGAATTCATCACGTGTCTTGATGCTGGGATTGTCTACCCTATTTCCTATAGAAAGTGGGTCAGCCCTGTGCACTACCTTCCAAAAAAAGGTGGGATGACTGTGGTGACCAATGAATCTAATGATATGATTCTCACTCGCATAGTAACAGGATGGAAAATCTACATTGACTATCGACAGCTAAATGAAGTAACTAGAAAAGAACATTATCCCATCCTATTCATTGATCAAATGCTGGATAGGTTGACAGGGTTAGAATACTATTGCTTTTTAGAAGGTTACTCAGGGTATAATGATATCACTATTACACCATAAGATCAAGAAAAAACCACCTTCACTTGCCTATATGGCACATATACGTTCAGACGTATACCTTCTGTTCTCTGTAATGCACCCGCAACATTTTAGAGATACATGATGACAATTTTCTATGACGTGGTTGAAAAATTTGTCGAGGTATTCAAGGATGACTGATTTGTTTGTGGTAACTCTTTTGATGTATTCTTGCAGAATCTAAATTGAGTCTTAGCTCATTATGAGGAGACAAATCTTGTACTGAATTGGGAAAAGTGTCACTTTCTGGCCAAGGAAGGAATAATCCTTGGTCATAAGGTGTCATGTGGAGGACTTGAAGTGGATAGATCCAAGTTTGAAGCCATTGAGAAGTTGCCATATCCGATAACAGTGAAGGGGGTGAGGAGTTTTCTAGGGCATATAGGATTTTACAGGAGGTTTATCCAAGACTTTTCAAAGATTTTAAGTCCTATGTGTAAACTTCTAGAAAAAAGGCTAAATTTGATTTTGGGGCTTCTTGTCAAGAAGCTTTTGAGAAGTTGAAGAAGAGACTGACAGAAGTACCCATCTTAATTTCTCCAGATTGGGCGTTGCCATTCGAGCTAATATGCAATGCAAGTGATATGGCTGTGGGAGCAGTTTTAGGGCAAAGGAAAGATTAGGTATTTTGATATATTTTTTATGAAAGTAAAGTATTGAATGATGCCTAGATGAATTACACAATCACAGAAAAAGAGATGTTAGCACTAGTTTATGCATTCGACAAATTTAGATCATACTTGGTAGGCACCAAGGTAATTTCGCACACAAACCATGCTGCCATCAAGTTCTTGTTTAACAAAAAAGATGTAAAGCAATGGTTGATCAGGTAGATTCTATTGCTTCAAGAATTTAACCTAGAGGTGCGTGATCGAAAAGGAGCATAGAATCAAGTTGTAGCCCATTTGTCCAGACTAGAGAATCATGACCATATTGCTGATGATATAATATGCATTCGAGAAGAGTTTCCAAATGAGAAGTTGTTGCGTGTGTGAAGTTCCTTGGTATGTAAACATTAGTTTATTAGTGTGTGGGGTTGTAACGCCCCAAAATTTTCATCCCGAGACATCACACGGTGCTTAGGGTTACACATAGCCCCAAGCTAACCCTAGGATCCAGATACTACCTCAAGGAACTCAATTCAACAATAGTCATGCATAATAAAGAGATATATCACATCGGGTTCAAGAGAGATACTGGAGAATACTAAACTGTACAACCCAAATATATATTGAATATTTGTAGATACCATCTCTCTAGTCTGACAAAGCCTCTATACATACAAATCAAGGAGCCTTTGGGACAAACCCCCAACTGACTCAATAGTACTGAAAGCCATAACAATAAAATCATATCACAAAAATATAGACACGGTCTTTGAACCATAAGGACTCACCACTGAGGAAACGTAGTGAGGCACCTGAATATTGATAATATGGCTACGATTAAGTACCTGAACCTACATTACGAGAAAATATATCCAATAGGAAAATATGTAGGCCAGCACTTTGTAATGTACTAAGTATGTAGGGGTGCATGCAACAATGTAAATATTATCATCAATTTTATGAAAATATGCATATGTACAATGATGGATCACTTGGCTTGAGTTAGATTGAAATATACTTTTCATGATCTCATGGTAAATAAATTATATGATAAAAACCATATAAATCATCATAAACAACTCAACTCTTCAACTCAAGACTCGGAGTGACTTGGTAATTCAGGAAACTCAACTCTTATAGACATGGGAGGTTCTTATAACCGACATAAACCATGTGAGCTACATGGAGTCCAACGTTTTTCCCTCCTAAGGATAGAACCTCACATTGGTGGGAGCGTCGTACTCTTTCTAGGGAGTACAACCTCAATTTAGTGATCACAATCTCATACTTGGCCTCTGGCCCACAAATATCAATACCAATCCTACGGTGGCATGTAGTTTCAGGAGAAATACCATATTTCTCACTCAGTGCTAAATACTACTCTTAGACACAAGCTCAGAACACGTTAGGAAATCCACCACAAACATCATAAGGGTCTATCATTAAGATCAAATCAAATCTCTTTCTCATTTATCAAATGATAATCAATTTGGAGATTCCTAACTTGACTCAAATCAAATCAATCTTTCTCAATATCAAAATGTATCAATTCATTAAATCATGGAAACATCAATAACTTTGAGGAAATATCAAGACTCATTATAACAACTCAATCTCATGAATCAATATACTCAATAATCCAATTTGTCATAAGAAAGCTTAAAGCTTGACACATATCTTGAGGGCACTTGAATATCAACTCATGGTAGAAATATGAAATTCACAATATTAAATATTAAGTCATAACTTGGGAATAGTAAAATAATCATGTATAACAAAGCTTTAACAATTTATATTCTCATAGTCTCATGATAAAGTAATTTGGGAATAAACCCACTTTTAAAATCATATAAATCCATAATAGAAATCAAAGCTTTGGGCACAAGAACGAAAGGATTGCTCTTGTTCAAAACCCCACATACCTTAATCTTTGAAATTGGATGAATTCTAGTGATTGAGACTCTATCCGCACTTGTAATCAATGATTCTCGAAGCCCACACTATGAGGAACTTGGTTCTTGAAGAAATCTTGAAGATTTATGGATGATTTTTGGAAGATTAATGTTCTTGAATGAAACCCTAGATAAATTTTCTTTAGAGAATTAGAAGAGAAAATGAAGAAATTAGGGTTTGGATGGGAATTCTCATACATATAGGGGCCTCCAATAGATGGAAAAAGACCAAAATACCCTTGCAAAAACATCCTTTTATTGCTAAAAAAAATAGCTGACGACATTTGTGACAAGTCATCATGAAATGTCATCACAAAAGTGTGGAATTTATGACTTTCTGCTTAAGGTTGACGACATTTTGTGACAAGCCATCAGACTTGTGACAAGTCGTCTCAAAATGTCATCACAAAATGTTGGAATTTGTGACTTTTTGCTTAAGGTGATGACATTTTGTGACAAGCCTTCAGACTTGTGACAAGTCATCACAAAATGTTGTCACACAGTTTCTAGGCTGACATGCTGGAGTAAAATAGGCATAACTTTTTGCTCCGATACGGGATTTGGGTGAAACTGGTACCATTGGAAATTTAATTCAATTATCTATCTGTTAGTGAGTCACGAGCTCAAATGTCACAGTGTAACAAGAGATATGCTCATTTGAAGTTGACTATGCCAAAATCCTTCTCAAGAAGTTAATCGGTAAAGGATGTTTTGATTAACCTAATCGTTAGGACATCTTTGAGGCCTTAATAAACATCACCCTTGATCAGAAAACAACCAAAGCACTATAATTTTTTCTCATGAGCTTGAGTCATGGTGGCACTATTGGTTAGAGTTCTCGGGGTATTACAATATCTCTCCCTTGGAAACATTCATCCCCGAAAGTTGCCAGTAGGCCAAAAACAAGAAACAAAATGAGGACGTATAGCTGGAATGACTCACTCAAAGGACTTACTTCACTCTATACCTTTGGATACTATACAAAGTGCACAAATTTGTGATGGAAGTAGACACACAACTGAATCTTTAATAAGAAGGGGGCAGAATTACGAAGGAATGGTACCTTCTGGTCGCTCCAAACTCACAGAAAAGAGGTGACGGTACTTGGATCACATATCAGATTCGGCTTCCCTAGTAGTACCCTGAAAAGATTAATTTCTCCAAAGCACTTTAATCAAAGGAACTTCTTTGTTTCTTATCCTACGGATCTGAAAATCCAAAATCTTAACCGAAATCTCCTCGAATAAAAGGCTATTCTGAATATCTAAGCTTTTGGAAGAATCAACCATGAAAGAATCACCAATACACTTCTTATGCATAGAAACATGGAATACCAGATGAATGCTAGACAACTCCGCAGGTAACTCCACTTTATTTGCTACTTTCCCAACACGGCTCAGAATCCTGTATGGACCAACATAACAGGGACTAAGCTTTCCCTTCATCCCAAATCTCTTCACCCCTTTCATAGGTGAAACCTTCAAGTACACTAAATCATTAACATTAAACTCAAGATCTTTTCTTCTCACATCCGCATATGACTTCTGATGACTTTGAGCGGTCTTCAATCTTTCTTGAATCAATTAAACTTTTTCCATAGCCTCGAAAACAGCATCAAGCCCAATCACAGCTGCTTCTCCTATTTCAAACTAACCTATAGGAGTTCTACATCTTCTCCCATACAAAACTTAGAATGAGCCATCTGAATACTACTATGGAAACTATTGCTATATGCAAATTCGATTAATGGCAAGTGCTCATTCCAACTACCTTTGAAATCAAGCGCACATACCATCAACATGTCCTCCAAAGTCTAAATAGTCCTCTCAACCTGAACATCAGTCTATGGATAAAAAGTAAAACTCAAATGAACTTGGGTACCAAGACCCTTCTGAAAGGCTCTCCAAAACTGTGAAGTAAATTGAGTATCCCTATCTGAGATGATACCCAAAGGAACTTCATGCAATTTAAATAACTCACGGATATACAATCTAGCATAATCCTCTACTGTATAAGATGAATGCACTGGCAAGAAATGAGCTGATTTAGTCAACCGGTCAATAACAACCCAAATTGAATCATGATGATGATGAGAAGGAAGCAAACTAATTACAAAATCCATGTTCACTTCTTCTCACTTCCAAGTAGGAATGTTAAACTCTTACATTACACTACCGGGCCTTTGGTGTCTACATTAACCTGTTGATAAGTAGAACACTTTGCGATAAATTCTGCTATGTCTTTCTTCATACTGTTCCACCAATATATTTCCCGCAAATCATGGTACATCTTGGTAGCATTGGGATGAATAGAATATCGCGCGTGATGCGCTTCAACCATAATACTCTTCCTTAGATCATCAACATTGGGAACGAACAATCTACCCTGTAATCTCAACACACTATCTCCCCCTTGGGAGAAAACCTCTACCTTTTGGTCCTTAACTAACTCCTTCATTCTGACCACACTAGGATCCCTGTCTTACTTCTCCTTTACCTCTGAGACCAAAGAGGACTCGGAACTACTCTGAACTAACATACTACCTTCAGTGGAATCAAGCAATCTAACATCCAACCTAGCCAAACGATGCACATCACGAGCTAATTCTTTCTTATCATTCTCTATATGAGCTAAACTACCCATAGACAACTTGCTAAGAGCATCTGCCACAACATTGGCCTAACCCGGGTGATACAACACACTCATATTATAGTCTTTTAGTAACTATAACTATTTTTCTTACCTAAGATTCAACTCCTTCTGAGTAAACACATACTGCAGGCTTTTGTGATCAGTAAACATATCAACATAAACACCATACAAATAATGTGTCCAGATTTTCAAAGCAAAAACTACAGCTGCTAATTCAAGATCATGGGTTGGGTAATTCTTCTCATGAGGCTTCAACTGTCTAGAGGCATAAGCTATAACTTTACCCCTCTGCATCAACACATAACCCAAACCAACTCTAGAAACATCACAATACACCACAAAACCATCAGTACCATTAGGTAAAGCTAACACTGGGGCTGAAGTGAGTCGAGTCTTCAACTCCTGAAAACTCTTCTTACAGGTATCTGTCCACTGGAACTTAACTTTCTTTTAGGTCAACCGGTTTATGAGAGACTTAATGGAAGAGAAGCCCTTAACAAAACGATGGTAGTAACTAGCTAGACCCAAGAAATTCCTAATGTCAGATGGGGAGGTAGGTCTAGGCTAATTCTTTATAGCTTTTATCTTTTGCGTATCGATTCTAATGCCTTTGGTGAAAACAATGTGACCCAGAAAAGCAACTGAACTTAGCCTAAATTCACACTTTCTAAATTTAGCGAATAATTGATGATCTCTAAGAGTTTGCAAGACAATTCTAAGATAGTTGGCATGGTCATCCTCTCTTTAGGAATACACAAGAATATCGTCTATGAATACAATGACAAACATATCAAGATAGTTCTTGAACACTCAATTCATGAGGTCCATGAAGGCTGCTGGAGGATTGGTTAACCCAAAGGACATGACAAGAAACTCAATGACCATAACGGGTTTGGAAGGCTGTCTTTGGAATATCACACTCTCTCATTTTAAGCTGATGATAGCCGGATCTAAAGTCTATCTTTGAGAAATAACTCGCACCCGGTAGCTGATCAAATAAATCATTGATTCTAGGAAGAGGGTACTTGTTTTTGATAGTTACCTTGTTGAGTTATATAGAATATACCATCTTTATTACGCACGAATAGAATAGGTGCACCCCACGGGGAAACACTGGGTCTAATAAAGACTTTGTCTAAGAGATCTTTTAGTTGCTCCTTTAACTTTTTAAGTTCTGCAGGAGCCATATGGTACGGAGGAATGGAAATAGGCTGAGTTCCAGGAAGGAGATCAATCCCGAATTCTATTTCTCTATCAGGTGGGACCCCTAGGAGATCTTCCCAGAAAACATCAGGAAACTTATTAACAATTCTAACTAACTGAATAGTCAGAGTCTCAGACTTGAGGTCTTTAACTGGAACTAGGTGATAGATGCAACCCTTAGAAATCAACTTCCTAGCATTGAGGTAGGATATAAAATGACTCTTCGGAGTTAAAAAACTCCCAGACCACTCAAAAATGGGTTCGTCAGGAAACTAAAACTTGAACACTCGGGTACGACAATCTATAGATGCATAGCACGAGTGAAGCCAATCTATACCCAGAATGACGTCAAAATCAACCATATATAGCTCAATCAAATCAACATATATGACCCGATGAAGGACAGTGATAGGACACTTCTTATACACTCACCTAGCAATAAAAGATTCTCCTACCGGGGTAGAAACCATAATAGGCTCAGTAATTAGTTCAGGGTCAGAGGTCTCTCATAAGAGAAACTCAAACTGGGGTCCATCAATACATACACATCAAAATAAAAGATATGTAGCATACCAATGACAATATCTGGAGAGTCATCCTACTCTTGGTGAGGTGGTATAGCATAGAAGCAATTCTAGCGTGAACCGCCAGCAATACTAAAAGAGGCACCCTTAGGAGAAACTGGGTGGACTTTGGGAGCAAGGGCACTGGTAGCCTGACTCTGGGGATGAGCATCTCGACTCCCATGTCTAGTATACAGGTAATCTCTAAGTCAGTGGCCCAACTTTCCATAACTAAAGCGAACCCTCTGATCAACAAAATACTCGCCAAAATTATCTCTACCACACTTGGCACAGAAAGGAGGATGAGGTCTGTGACTTACACTTTCCTAAGAACTGGATGGGATAGGCTTGTTCCCCTATTCCTGCCTGCTTCTAGGTGTGGGAGCACTAATTGAGGAATGCAAGGGCATAAACGGATGTCTCTGGAATTGAAGGCGGTTCCCTTTATAGAATCTTGACTGACCGAATCCCTGCTGCTCTGATCTTGCTCTTTTATTCCCTCTTACTTTCTTCTTCTCTTTCACCTTATCAGCTTTAATTTGTTGGGCATTTATCATTAACCAAGAAAGGTCCATCTCCCTTTTAAGTATAGCAGATCTACATTCTTTCATAACGTAACTCAATATGCCGATCACGAACTTGCTCATGATGGTCTTGGAGTTAGCCATTATAGTAGGATCATATTTGGATAATTGATTGAATCTAAGACAATACTCATTAACAGTCATAGAGACTTGTCTCAAATTCATAAATTTCTCTGTCTTTGCTTCCCTCATCTCAAGAGAAAAGAATCTATCCAAGAATACATCTTGGAATAACTACCAAGTCATGGGAGCAACATCCTTCCCTCTATTCTCTCTCCATATCTCCATCCAATTATATACAACATCTTTCATTCGATAAGTATCTAATTCAACACTCTCCTTCTCAGTTACGTGCATAATCTGGGTGATATTTCTGACTTCATCCAAGTACATATGTGGGTCTTCACCTACCTTCAACCCATAGAACTCAAGTGGATTCATCTGCACAAAGTCACGAACTTGAGCAGCAGTAGAATTATTCTCTTATGAAGGCAAAACAGTAGCCTGGGAATTTGCTTGAGCATTAGTAGTAACTGCCTGGGCTAGCGCTTGAAATGCTGCCTGGAATTCCGCATGAGACACATGCTGGTTCAAGGGATCAACGGGTTGAAGTTGGTCGTTGTTTTTATGAGCTCGATGAGGAGGCATTTTTTGTTATAAGAGAACATAATTTAATCATAGATAAAGAGAAGGTTGTAGGCACGATAAACTTTAGAAAGAAAGAAACGACTTTTTCTAAAATGTCCCGTAGCCTTTTGCTCATAGATGCGGCGTGCTACACACCGATGATCAAGACTCTACGTAACACGGCTTATCAGAATCCCTAGGACCTAGGATGGAAATATCAAGACTCATTGTAACAACTCAATCTCATGAATCAATATACTCAATAATCCAATTTGTCATAAGGAAGCTTAAAGCTTGACACATATCTTGAAGGCACTTGACATATCAACTCATGGTAGAAATATGAAATTCACAATATTAAATATCAAGTCATAACTTGGGAATAGTAAAATAATCATGTATAACAAAGCTTTAACAATTTATATTCTCATAGTCTCATGATGAAGTAATTTGGGTATAAATCCACTTTCAAAATCATATAAATCCATAACAGTTATCAAAGCTTTGGGCACAAGAACAAAAGGATTTCTCTTGTACAAAACCCCACATACCTTAATATTTAAAATTGGATGAATTCTAGTGCTTGAGACTCTATCTGTACTAGTAATAAATGATTCTCGAAGCCCACACTATGAGGAACTTGGTTCTTGATGAAATCTAGAAGATTTATGGAAGAAAACATGGCTGACGACCTCCATGATAAGTCATCAGCCTCGTGATAGCCTATCAGCATTGGCGTCAGCCTTAACCAGGGAGTTGCAGTTTGAGGAGCAGTTCTGACAACTCCGGTAATGTGGCATCAAAGTCGTGATAAGGCATCAAGAATGACGTCATCCTTAAGCAGAAAGTTAGCATGGGAAGAAGATATCTGACGACGTCGGTGATACGCCGTCAGATCCCTAATACGGCGTCAGCCACATCATTAGCCTACTGAAACCTCTCTGACGCCATTCGTGATAGGGCATCAACTTCTTGATGCGGTGTCAGCCTGAGCGTCACCTATTCCAAACAATTTTATTAATTTTGTTATTTTATTTCCTTAATTATGCTTTAGTATAAAGAGCATCTTTTAGGGTTTTTGAACAATTAATAATTCATCTATCAGACATCAACTCTAATAAGAGAGACACATATTTTTGCTCTTTTTCATAAATTATTCTTGTGTTTTCCTATCAACTATATTTAGGGTTTTTACCTTGTGATTAAGTTGGAGGAACTACATGTTGTTTTCTAACCATTCGTAAGTTTATCATTATAATCATGAATTCAACTTGTTATTTCGTTCATCAAATCATGAGTGGCTAATTTCATTAGCCGGAGTTATGGGATCCATGGATTAGGGTTTGATATGATACTAGGTGTTTAACGGATTTAAAGAGTAGTAAAACATCTTGAGATTCTGTTGTTTTAACTAAAATCTAGTGGTTGCAAACATTAGGTTATGCCTTAGGTTTTATTTTCTTCTAATGGAGAAATAGATAAGAGGACATGAATTATCAACAGGGACTCAGAAGCTACCAACCTTCTATTTAATGATTAATGTCATAACTAGATTAATCTACCTGAGATAACATCCTATTGGAAATAGATAAGTTATCTAAGTTCAAGAGAATTAGATAATAAATTGTCTGGTGAGGTTGAGAGATAAGTCAGATAGTATAATCGTCAGGGATATTCTGCTGTTCTACTTATTCTGAAAATCTCTAGCATTACCTAGTATCTGTAAATTCCCGAAACCCTTGGTGAACATATGTATGGTTTCCCATTTATCTTGATTACAAACACTAAAGTATCAAAAGTGATATTTAACACATTGTGAACTTAAACCCCCATCTTTCAGAAGAAGTAAACTACCAGTAAAATCTTTTGTAAACAAATCAAAGTTCACACCCTATTCCCTGTGGGATTCGACCCCAACCTAGTTGGGTTTTATATTGACAAAGATCACTTACACCCAATCAAGAGTGTAATTTAAGCGTTATGGTGCCGTTGCCGGGGAATACGGTTGTAGACTAAAAATTTTGTGTGTGAAAATTTGCCGATAGTTAAGTTTCTATGATTTACATTTATTTGTTGTTTTTGTTTATTGTAGGTAATGCGTTGTTTATGCCAAGCACGAGAAGTTCCATAGAACCTCTATTACCAATCAATCTAAAACCTCAATGTGAAAAATTTGGGTCAACAAGCACGTCACCAAAACCCATATGATGAAGACTTGGGTGATGAGGAATTGCTAAATCTTCAAAACCCAAGGAGAGATGAGCAAGTTGCTGCAAAATTGTCCAGTCTGAGAAAGGTATGGTCAACAGCCCATTCAATATGAGGTTGATGAAGATGATAAAGGAATGGACGGAGCTGGAGTAATGGGTTCTAGCATTCCGCCACTGTTAGAACCAGGTGCAAAGTTAAGCATAACAAGTACCATGATCCAACTCCTGAATCTGAAAGGGTTATTTGGAGGCTTTCCTGGTGATGATTCGAACATATATTTGGTGAACTTCATCACCATTTGCAAATCCTTTGACAATCTGGGAGTAAGCCAGAATGCGATCAGGTTGAGGTTATTTCCATTGTCTCTGTCTAGAGAGGCAAAAATGTGGTTGAATGAGTTAGAACCCGACTCTATAACTAACTAGAAATAGTTGAAAGATACGTTACTAGAATGGTACTTTTCACCCTCCAGAAGGGTACAGTTGAGGGATGAGATTAGCAACTTCAAACAACTTCTGACTGAAGCACTGCATGAGACTTGGGAAAGGTTTAAGAAAAAATTTGCACAATGTACGAAATACAATATGACAGACTTGCACTTGATGGAGACTTTGTACAGAGCTTTCAACTCTGTGACAAAGCCAATTATCGACAATACTATAGATGGTTCATTCATTGACCTCTCTTTTTTGGATGCTTCTGATATAATGAATAAAATGACCAAGTAGAGTCGGGCTTGGTACACTAGGGATTTTGTAGTGGCTAGTCCTACTGTTGCTGGTGTTATTACTACAGAGCAGCGTAGAAGGGATGAGGAGTGAGATCAGGACATTGGCTATTTGAAGACGCAGATGGACTTGCTTGCTAAGCACTTACTATTTGGCAAGACAAAAATGGTCAAGACTTTGGACTCTCAGGTACTATATCTCTAGGTGCTGATGCTGAGGCAAACTATGTGAGTAATTAGGGGGTTTTCGAGGCAATAACCAAGGGAACCAAGGTCGGACTTTCTATGACAAGCCTAATTATAAAGATAGGGAGCAAGGACATTGGAGAAACAATAATGATAAGAGTGGTTTGTATATTCCTCCTGGAAGTCAGGATGCTGTAATAACTAGTTTTGGAAAGATGTCCATGGAGGACATGATGGAAAAGCTGTTGAAGGGAGTAGAGCCAACCAACTCGGGGGTAAATAATATGAAAAGTAAGTTTTCTACCCTCAGTCAGTTGGTTAGCTCACACTCAGCTTCTATTAAGTAGTTGGAGCAGCAGATGAGCCAATTTTTGGCTACTCTGAATCAGAGAAAAGCTGGAACTTTACCTAGTGATACAGTTCAGAACCCGCAGACTGATGGCTCTTGTATGGAGATTACCACTCATAGTGGTAAGATCTTATCTGAACCTTTTATGGGAAAAGCTGTGGAGAAGGAGGTAAGTGTTGATAAATCGGAAAGAAGCAATCTAGAGAGTCTAAGAAGATGAATGGCTTTGTTGACATGTCAGAGAAAGAAGACGACAAGAAAGAGGAAGTGGTATTGAAACAAATGCCAAGACCACCACCTCCATTTCCTTAGAGGTTGAAAAAGAAAGAAGATAACGAGACATGTAGAGATTTCATGGCAATAATGAAACAACTGACTGTGAATGTACCATTGATGGAGGCACTTGAGCAAATGCCAAACTTTGCTAAATTTATGAAGGAATTGCTAACAAAGAAGTGGAAGATAAGTTGTTAGCCGGTGGACAACATCCATCACTATGGTACTGTGTCTTCACAATCCTTAGTGCACAAAAAGCCTGATCCTGAAGCATTAACCATACCGTGCACAGTTGGGTCCATAAAGTTTACCAAAGCTTTATGTGACTTAGGATCAAGTATAAATCTGATGCCGCTTGATATCTACAAGAAGCTTGGATTGGGAGAGCCTACCCCCACAACGATGCATCTTTTTATGGCATATAGATCGGTTAAGCAACCAGTTGGTATATTGCAGGATATGCCGGTAAAGGTTGATGATTTTATTCTTCCTGCAGACTTTGTGATACTGGATTGTGATGTTGATTTTGAGTTACCCATCATCTTGGGTAGACCATTATTAGCCACGGGGAGAGTATTGGTTGATATAGAGCTCAATGAGCTCAAGTTCAGATATGGGATAAAGGAGGCCAAATTTAAAATGCAACCTCCTATGAAGCAGTTGGAGGAGATGAATATCTTCTCAGTTGTGGATGTATTCCAGGAATGGGGTAATGAGGTAGTGATATGGCATTTTGATAAAGTCTGAGTAGTCGAGATGACTAAGTTATACAGCGACACTAAATCAGGCACTATTGGGAGGCAACCCAAAATTTTATTTTCATGCATTTTGTTTTTATTCAATTAGGTAGTAATAGGAAGGAACTGAAGGGGTACAAAAAGGTCAAGGTAAAAATTGAAGAATTCAAGTCAAATGGTCTTGACGACATTCGTGATAGGCTATCACAACTGTGACGGCTTATCACCAACGTCGTCAAAAATATAAGAGGGTAAGACCTTCTTTGTTAAAGCTGACAAACTCTGTAATAAAATATCATATTTGATGGCTTATCACTAGTTGGCATTAGCCATTGTGTTATTTTGAAAAATCTGGGCCCAATTCAATCCAAATCTGACCCGGCCCAGGTGTAAAACCCTTCAGGTTCCCGCTTTATTTTATTTCCTTCTTTAAGTATTATTTTATTTCCTTAGTAGGATATTTACTTCCTTTCAGAACACTCCCAAGTATACAAAAGAAACCTCCTTCCTAATAGTTGTGGGATTGCAAGGAAAATCGGAGTCTATCTCTCATCTTTTCTTCTTTCTTATGTAATCAAGTGGAGTCAACTCATCAGGTATGCTCATAACTTTGTTCTCCTATCATTGAAGTGGTAAAGTTGTTGAAAACATGATGCTCTAAAGGAAGAAACTTGAGTTCAAGTTTTAATAGCATGGAAATCGAAAATTAGGGTTAAGTTGTGCCTAAATTGCAAAAATTTGAAAACCCTAAGTACAAAAATAAAAATACCATGTGATTATACGAAGAATTTGGTCCCAAAATTATGAATGCAAACTGATTGGGGGAAAAATTCTGAGCTGACGATGTTGATGATAGGCTGTCACAAGCGTGATTCCTTATCAACTACATCATCAGCAACTTTGAAACAGGGAGCATTCACTGTTTAAGGCTGACGACATAGCTGATAGGTTATCACAAATATGACGCCTTGTCAGCCACATCATCACAAGTTAGATGATAATGCTAAGTGAACCTGAATAGCATATTTTGACTATTATACCGTGATCATTAACTTGTGTTTGTCTTATGGTCTAGGAACATTCTAATGGCACCTAAAATCAAGAATCCTAACACTCCAAAGAAAGCTGCCAAGCCTAAAGTGGTTCGAAAGCTTATTGATGAGGACTCTAATTACGAAGATGAAGAACCCCTACTCAGGTGGAGGAGAAAGAAACCCAGTCTAAAGGTACCTCCTCCACCTAAACCCATTGCGGTGGAGGATAGTAATAATATTGAGACTACCACCCCAGCTGAGAGTAAATCTTCTGAGCAAGAAGGTTCTAAGCAAACTGATTCTGAATAGCTTGAGTCTGAACTAATAGGGGTCTAATTGAAACTGAGTTCTATTCTGAAGACAGATCAAAATTGAAACTATGGAAGGTAATTATCTAACCGACATGCCCCAATTTGAACTAATAGGGGTCTAATTTGTAACCCTAATTAGAAGGGTGTTAGTACCATACCACGGGTAAAGACAAGATGAAGAGTAACCCTCTACTGGTAGGTTCCTTAATTGAGAACAGTGTTACCCTGTACTGGCAGGTAGAGCACCTCATCAACCCTCAACTGGCAAGTTTGATGTCTCACCCTATACTATCTACGTAGTTCTAGAATAGAAGGATTGGTTCTAAGGACCACACCATCTACTGGCAGGTGATCCCCCATCCTTGGGTTCACTCGGTGCTAAATTCTACTCCCAAATGAAAGACATTGAACTGTTATACTAGACTGAACTGGACTAAATTCACCAAGATTACTGAGTTTTCCTAAGTTCTGTAACTAACTGAGATGACTACTGATCGTGACATGAATGATACTATTTAGCAACTAACACTGGCTCAAAATAAACAGCTAAGTTGTAGGGTATTAAATACCCCCGAGACTCGATAGCATGAAAAGTAAAGAAAAGCATAATCTTGAATAACATAGCAATGTTCACTTGATCATAATTCATTATAGAGACATTTCATCAAACACTTGTAATACATTAACTTGTAAATGAATGGGGAATACATGTTAGCATGCTATAATGTAATTATTTCATCCTCATAGACAATTTGTCAAACACATAGGAAGCATACTTGGTTCATTAAATCATAAGTACTTAGGCTTAACATGGTTACAACAATCAACTTGCAAATTGAAGGGTTTATCATGAATATCATGTAATTCAACATATACTAGAATCAATTCTTGGAACTTCTAATCTAAATCATAGATTAAAACTCAAACAACATCATGAACATGAATTCAATCTAATTCAAACATGGAAATCATAAATAATAAATCTTGTAATTTGAAAAAGGATTCTTGGGGTCCATGAAAGGTAAGGATCCATGAATGAACATCTAACATACCTTAATTTGATGAGTTCTTGGAGAAATTCTTAGGATTTACCTTGATTCTTGAGAGCTAGAGTTTGTTTTCGTGAGAGAGAACTATCTTTTAATATTGGGGAAAAGTGAATAATGAAGGGTTATACATATTTTTAGAGCTCAAATCCCACATCTGGGCAGAATAAAATCATGGAAAAAGACTATTTTAACCCTGGGCACAATTTTAATTTTTTGAGAAATTTTCCCGATATGGACTCCTGGCACGACGTGCCGCTATCCCGCTGGGCCACTAGAAAAATGATGATTGAGAAATTACATGGTGGCGCAACATGGTGGTATTGTGTTGCGACTTTGTTTGTGAACTAGAAGTGCACCGCGATGCAGTAGAATTACGTTGGTACACTGTAAATTAAAAATTATAAACTGGGTCTATGGCGCGATATGGCAATATCGCAAAGAAACATTGAAAATTGACAATTTCTATTTTAACACACTCCACAATGCACTACTGGCCTGAATGACGATGTTTAACGATTGGAACTTAAAATTGCCATAACTTCCTACCCGATTGTCGGATTTAGGCAAATTTTATATCGTTGGAAAGCTAATTGAATTTACAATGCAATGACAAGTCAAATCTAAAAATTACTGAGTATTTCAAAAATTTTATTTAGGATAACCCATGTACTGAGTGTTAATCTAGGCTAGGGAAATATGGGGTATTACACATCATGTCTTAATGGGAATGGGGAGAATATGAATATGATGCTAACATCTTACTGGAGGTCCATAGAAGTGGAAGGATCTTGAGCTATTTCCATTCTTTCCTCTTTCCTTTTTTTTTTTCTTATTTTAGCTTAGGTTCTTGTTTTTCTTTGGCTTTGGTTTTCTATATTTTCCTTTTTGTTTAGGCTGCTTGGCCTTAGTTTGTTGTGATCAGATTTTGTTGATTTTGTTTGATAAAGGGATATAAGTCAACCTTTTAATTTTATATTTAAAAAACTAGTGCACTCCCTGAAATTGGGTCTGAGGAGTATTGAGTGTACATAGACCTTACCTCTAACCTAGATATGAGGTAGATAGTTTCTTTCTCAAACACGCCTAATTCAAGACAAGAGTAGGCTAGAAAAAGATGTAATGAAGTATAACAAAGAACAAATAGTAACAAAAACAATAGATAGCAACAAATATTACTACAACAAATAATACTATAGTCGAACTATACAAAATAATAGATCTTAACATATATCAAAGAATAAGAAATTTTGAGAGCAGTCCTACAACTACTAGTAAGGGCAACAAGACAAGGTGATCTACTAGTATGGACACACTCCTACCTACTACTCTTCTATTCTAATTCTTGTCCTCTATACCTTCCTATCTATGGTTATGTTCTTGGTAAGCTGCAACTACGCCATTTTCTTTCCAATCATCTCTCCCCAATACTTCTTTGGTTTACCTCTACCTCTCTTAAATCTATCCATAGTCAACCTCACACCTCTATACCGAGCATCTATGCCTTTCCTCATCACATGTTTGAACCATCACAACCTCATTTTCCACATCTTTTCATCCACTTTAGTTACTCTCACTTTGTCTTGAATCACCCCATTTCTAATCGTATCTTTCCTGATATACCCACACATATCAGTTAAATTTCTATAAGAAAATAATTAAGAAAAATATTAAAATCCACTAACCTGCTTATTAAAATCTGAATAAATAGAAAATATATTTTGTAATGCACATCTTTTTTCCTGTTACTTTGTTATTCTCTTATTAGCTTTTTTTATTCTTATTTTTCTCTTATTGGCTCCTTTTTGTCTTGTTTGTTTTATCTTAATTTTTTTCCTTTTTTATTAGATTTTCTTATCCATTTGTTAAAGGTAAAATAATATATGACAATAAAGACATTATCTAGCTATTTTAGATTAATAAAAATATAAGAAAATTAATAAATAATTTAAAAAGACTAAGGAATGTCTCATTAAAGGACTCAAGTAGTACTCCATGATACCATGACAATTTAAAAATATATTATGACTGTGTCATAGGCGCCTGGAGAGTCTCATTAGCGGACTAAAGAAATACTTCATGATATGATGGAAATATATAGATATACTTTGATAGTATAATGGTATATTAAGGAGTATCCATTGAAGGACTTAAGCAGTCCCCCATAATATCATCACAGTATATAAATATATTAAGAATTGAGGAGTGAAAGATGATACCATGCTATATAGATAAATGGAGGTGGTATATGATGAGTGTCTTATTGAAGGAATAAAGAAGCCCTCCATGATATTGTACCAATATTTAGATATACTTTAATGCTATCGTGAAGAATTTAGGAATGTTACATTGAAGGATGGTATCATGCCAGTATATAGATATACTATGATGGTATCTTGAAGGACTAATGCTGTCCTCCATGATACAATGCCAGTATTTAGATATACTTTGATGATATATCATGGAGAATTTAGGAATGTATCATTAAAAGATGATACCATGCTAGTATATAGATATGCAATGATGTACTATGAAGGAATAGGGAGTGTCTCATTGAAGGACTAAAGCATTTCTCTATGATAATATGCAATATATAGATATACTATAATGGTTACTGAGAAAGTTTCATTAAAGGACTGAAGAAGTCCTTCATAATACTATTTTAATAGATAGAGATTGTGATAGTACACTGAGAAGTGTCTCATTGAAGAATTGAATCAGTCCTCCATGATAACATGCCAATATACAAATATATTGTGATGGTATTATGGATGACTGAGGAATGTCTCATGGAAGGATGATACCACCAATATCTAGACATAATGTGATGGTATCATAGAGGAATGAGGAGTGTCTCATTAAAGGACTTAAAAAGTCCTCTATGATACCATGCCAATATATAGATATACTATGAAGGTTCCATGGAAGGTCAGAGTATGTCTCATTAAAGGATGATACTATGCCAGTATATAAATATACTATGATGATATCATGAAAGAATTAGGAGTGTCTCATTAAAGGTCTAAAGTTTTTCTCTATAATAACACTCTTATATGTAGATATACTATGATGGTATATTGAGGGAGTCTCATTGAAGGAATAAAGCAGTCATCAATGATACTATGCCATTCTATTGATATATTGAGATAGTACACTGAGGAGTGTCACAATAAAGGACTATAGGAGTCCTCCATGATACTAAGAGGTATATAAATATACTATGATGGAATATTGAAAGATTAGAGAGTATCAGATTGAAGGACTAAAGCATACCTCACTGAAAAGAGCCAAAAAGTGAAAAAATTAAAAAGAAAGGAGACAAATTGAGTATGAAATTAGATTATGGTGAAAAAAATAAAAGAATACTATAATTTGAGAAAAAATAAATGAAAAAGGAGGAAAAAAAAGAAAAAATAAGAACTAAATGAGAAAACATAAAAGGAGAAAAGAAAGGAAAAAAGGGGAGTAGAAAAATTAGAAAAATGAACGAATAGTTACTGTATCAATTATAATTTTTATTATATAAAAAATAATAAATACAAAGAGCAAACAAAATCATGAATAAAATTACATTATGGAGGAAAAAATAAAAATTAGAAAAGGAACTAGAAATAAAGAAATTTAAAATAAAGATAAAATAGAAAACTAGAAAACACCAAAATAAAGAAACTAAAATTGATTATGGTGAAAACATAAATAAAACTAACATAATTTGGGAATAAAATAAATGGAAATAAAGGATACAAAGATAAGAAAAATGAAAAGCAGAAAAAGGGAGCCAAAATTGAGTATAAAGTAGATTATGGTAAAAAAGAAAATAAAGAATAACATAACTTAAGAAATAAATAAATAAATATGCATAAAAAGGAAACAAATAAAAAAAAATGAGAAAGAAATTTGAAAAAATTAAGTAGATAAATAAAAAGGAGATAACTATAAAAGTATTGTAACGACCCAACCCGTAGATATATCATTGTTTGGGGTGAGAGTGCTTGAATAGATTTTTTTCGAGAAAAGAGTTAATGAAATCTAAGGTTAGGGGTTTCTAATGTAAATCTTGTATTGTGTAGTTTAGTGATTGCTGTGTCTCAAGATATAGTGTTTGAAGATTGTTTTTGTTAAATTATAATAGGAGGGGAGTGTAGGAGTACATAGTAACTTTGAGAATGAGAAACAAATTTATAGAACTCTGTTTATGAATTTTGCTAAAATAGAGTATTTTTATATAGTCAAAAAACCAAGAGGTGTTGCAAAAATAGGGATATTTGAAACTCCTCCTGATTCTTAGCCATTGGTTGCTGCAGTGGGACCCTTTTAACCATAGTGGATGGCCGACCACAGTGGTGGTTGGTGAGGAAATTACTGAAACCGCTATAGTGGGATCTACCTGTCATAATTAAACTACTGTAGTGTGTCCTATACCTCAATAGTAGGACAGTTATAATGTGTCCCTCCCCATTATAGGGGGTATCGTCAGTTAAAAGGCTGGAAGTCCCAATTTTTGGTTCTATTTTCTACCTTAATCTGTCTGTTGATGACTATATGTCCTTTGTGTTATTGGTATTGATGAGTCTGGAAATTGGGTTACTTAACTGGTTGATGCAATTATTGATTAGATTTTGATATTCCTATCTACTTGTTTTATTGATTAACAAAATATACTTGCTAATATTTTAAGTCGGCATATTATTCTATCAGCTCATAGTGTTTGTACTGATACTACTTTTGTACTTTTTTTTTATTGAGTGTAGAACGTGTTTTAAAAACTTTGACGATACCTCATATCTAGCGATTTTAGTTGATCGATTCGAGAGTGAGCTACTAGACATTGTTTTTTTATTCACATGTCTTTTTATTGAGTGTTTTGGGCTATTATAGATGCTGTTTTATTTAGTGACCTCTATACGATGACTTTCGGATTGTAGGATGTAATAAGAATGATTTCTGCAATTATTTAATGGGTTTTTGAGACATTGTTTTTCTTCCTTACTTCGGTTAAATGAATTGATTAAGTTTTAGGGTGGATGGTTCTCTCAGTAGATGGCCACTTGGGTCATTGATCTGCACTAGAGCTAACTTGTAAGGAGGAAAAAAATTGTCTTAGTGACCAACTCCAAGTCAATACAAAAATTAATGTCTCTATCTAGAAGAACACCTGGCAAATTAGTAGGAAATACATTCATAAACTCCCTAACCACACTCACTAAATCCAAAGTAGGCATGTCAGCACTAGTATCACTCACATAAGCCAAATAAAAAAGACTCCCCTTCTTAATCATCTACCAAGCCTGAAGAAAAGAAATAACTCTCTTTGGATAGCAAATCTAAGTACCATTTCACTCCAACCTCGGTACACTGACATAAGTAAAGTAACTTTCTTGGCATGATAATCCATGACAACATGATACAGAAAGAGCCAATCTATGCCCAAAATAACATCAAAACCTACCATATATTGAATAACCAAGTTTTTTCAAGTATTATACCCCAAAAAAGTACAATAAATGATTGATACCCCCAATATGTATAACGTTGTCCATGCCATCCCAAACAGAGCAAATCCTCAACCACCTCTACGAGACTCCATCCCTTTCACCTAATGACTCAATATGTATGTCCAATTACTGCATTATATGGGGATACAATGCCCGAACCAATATGTATAACGTTGTCCGTGCCATCCCAAATAGAGCAAATCCTCAACCACCTCTATGAGACTCCATCCTTTTCACCTAATGACTCAATATGTATGTCCAATTACTGCATTACATGGGGATACAATGCCCGCAGATGGTTAGCAGAGTGAACTCTAGCATGAACTCAGGAATAAGGATAAAATAATGCCATTATTCAAAACCAAAGTAAATAACCATATGTAATCACATATGTATATACATATATACCATGTCAGGACAGAGAACCGAGTTTAGCATGCATTAAAAACCATAACCTGAGTTGCGTATCCTTACCGTCATAATCCATGTATAGGCTATATAGGTCCAGTGTTACCGTATGCATGGGCCCCAGTGTATGTATACGCATGAATCAGAGATATCATAGGGGCCGGAAATTCCCTTGTACCCTTCACCCTCCGTGATACATATATACAAGTATAAACTAGGGGGATTCTAGTGTACCCCGCAAGCATATAGTCACCAAGACCAACCCTCATGTAGAAAAAACATGAGTTTCCAGTGTCCGTCCATAAGACTCACACCTTTACGGTTAGCTATCACAACCTACCATTATTTCCCAATTAAAACATTTAGCACATAACCAAACCACCAATTCCAGGAGTCAATTATCAAGGCATTATGAAGTAGTTCGTCATACTGACTATAGCTTGCAAGAAATGTCATTAGCCAATACTGAGGGGATTCCATGTACCCCATAAGATTTCCAATCAAACCAAAGCCATGGCCACTAAGGCCTTTCAAAACCATTTAGAACCAACTAAACCAATTTAAGTTCCATTACCATATTATGAAATGCAAAGGTTTCAAGAATAGTCAAACTATGTGATAAAATCATTCTCATTGGCATTTTCACAAACATGTTGGGGGCATATAGTTTTCAAAACCAAAATCAAGTAACAATTGACCATTCCCATGCAATCACATGTTCAAACCATAATTATAATATGATAAACCATAAGAAAACATGGGAAAACATAATCCAACCATGAACAACCAAAACCCCCAACATCTATTTCAAAACCCCAAACAAACCCACAATAATACCATGAAAACCATTCATTAAAACATGCTTTTAGTTGAATTAACAATGAGGTAGGATTAACATACCTTAGGTACCAAGGAAGATAGAGAGAATCCCATCTTGAAAGTCTCAAATTGATTGACTTGTAAAACCCTATCCTTTTCTTAAACCAAGAGCTTGAGAGAGATTTGAGAGAGTTTAGAGAGTGTTTTATTTATAATAATAGGTTAATAAAGCCTCCAAAGGTATTTTATATCATGAGGTCAAAAAAGGTTAAAAGGGGAAATGTCCAAATACCCCAAACTTAAACTGTAAAAAACTCGCAAGTGGGTATGATTGGACCCCTTAACTTGTAACCACATCATACGAGTGGTTCCCTCAAATCATCACTTGATCAAAAAGTTGGACACAACATTCTATCCAATATGCGACTCCCTTGAACAATCGTATCATCACCACAGGACTAGTACTATTCCAGTCGTACCCTTGGCAAACCATCAAAGGCTAGGCACTGGACAATATGCGGTTTGGACCGTACCTTTTATTACATAAACACACGACTCATATGAAGTCTTCTTGTACCAAGGATGAAACTTAGCCTACATCATACTGACCAATATAAGAGTAGGGTCCCTAGATTCATGCACTCACCATACGACTCATATGGTTGGTCGTTATAAGAATAGTAAGCTTAAAGCTCAGGAAATTTCTAGGGGCCAAAACCCTGGGTGTTTCAATTCTCCCCAACTTGGATTATTCATCCTCAAATAATGGAACTAGGCTGTACACACATGATTTTTACCCTAACACCTTTACTCTGATCTTTAACTAAGTTAGAAAACAAAGATGCAAAAAAATTAATTTTTCCTTTAGCTAAGTTAGAAAACAAATATGTAATGAAGAACACATACCTTCCGCATGAATTTTTAGAGCAGAAAACTGGAACAAATACTTGGAATTCATGTCCTCTTTAGCATCCAAGGTAGGCTTTTCCACTTTGTGGTTCCTCCATAGAACCTTTACTGAGGCCACGTCCTTGGTCCATAACCAATGAACCTATCGATCTAAAATCTCAACTGGGATCTCCTCATAAGATAGATAATTCAAAATAGCAATGTCTTTGATAGGAGCAACTTGTGATGGATCACCTATACATTTCTTCAATATTGAAAAATGTAACACCGGATGAATGAAGCTCAAACTAGAAGGAAAATCCAACTCATATGCAACATTGCCAATCCTCTTAAAAATCAAGTGTGGACCAACATATCGGGGATTGAGCTTTCCCTTTTTCCCAAGCCGTATTACTCTCTTCATAAGAGATACCTTCAAAAACTCCCTATCCCCAGCTTCAAACTCTAACTCCCTTTACCTCTCATCCTCATAGGTATTTTGGCGACTTTGGGTAGCTTTAAGCCTATCACGAATTACCTTCACCTTTACCATGGCTTAGTGAACCAAATCTGGGATAAATATATCTACCTCACCAACTGCAGACCAACCAATCAGAGACCTACATATCCTACCATACAATTCCTCAAATGGAGCCATCGCAATGCTAGATTGGTTGTTATTATTGTAGTAAAATTTTATAAGAGGCAAATGCTCAACCCAACTACCACCATAGACAATAATGAAAGCACAAAGCATATCTTACAATGTCTAAATAGTCCTTTCTTATTGCCCATCCAACTACAGGTGAAAAGTAGTACTAAGACTCACCTTGGTCCCAAAACTTAATCACTAACTCAATCTTCTTATTAGGAAGAACACCAGGAAGGTCATCAGGGAAGACCTCAAGAAATTCAATCACCACCAGGATAAAATACAACGAAAGACCCTTCGAATTAGAATTTTTAACTCAGATAAGATAATAAAAACACCCCTTAGAGATTAATCTCCAAGCTCTAAGATATGATATGAACCTCCCCTTAGGAGATAGGGAACCTCCATCCGATTCAATAACTAGCTCATTAGGGAATTTAAAGACAACCTTACGGGTTCGATAGTCTAGAGATACATAGGACGAGTACAACCAATCCATACCTAATATGACATCAAATTCCACCATATCTAAATCAAATAGATACGATACAGTTTATTTACTACCAATAGATACCTCATACCCCCTATAGACTCTTCTAACAATCACAGAGTCACCTATCAAGGTAGAAATAGAAAAAGGGTCTAAAATATACTCAGGACCAAAGCTAAAATACACAGCCACAAATGGGGTCACATAAGAAAAAGTGGACCCCGAATCAAGTAAACTTTATAATTAATGGGAAAAGAGCTTTAATATACCAATCATGACATCAGGTGGTACCTCAAACTTTGGTCGAGTAGTGAGAGCATAGACACGGTTTCGACCATTACAGGAGTTAGATGGTGCACCCATTGGTGCTAGAACTGAAATAGAGACAACTAGAACCTTGTTTTGGGCAGTGAACACTAGCCATCGAGTAAGACCTAGAATTTCCCCACTTCTTCTTGGGCCACTTTTCACCATCCCTACCATTCTATTGTTGACCACCACCCTGCTTAGAAAATTTAAAATTTTTTACCTTCCTTTCCCCTAACTCAACTTGCTTCTTTTTCTCTTTCTCTAGCTGCTATACTTATACCACCAACCTAGAGATATCCATATCCTTGTTCAATAAGGAAGCCTTATTCTCTAAAATCAAGTCTCTGAAAAACCTAGAAACAAACTTCCATATCCTATCCCTCATTCTAGAAACCAACTTCAGAGCAGACCACGATAATTGGTGAAATTTCAAGGAATACTCCTTGACTAATATCTTACCCTACTTCAAATTAACAAATTCTTCCTCTTTTGTCTTCCTCAACTCTTGAGGAAATAAACGATCCAGAAAACCATAAAGATGAATCAACATTGTCACCCCTTGCCTGATCCTACTCTTCATACCACTGGTACGCTATATCTTTCAGCTGGTAGGCGACAAACTCCACACCCTCCATATTAGTGGCATGCATAACACAAAAAATTTTCTCTATCTCATCCAGGAAACCTTGAAGATCCTTCTCAACCTTAACACCAGTAATGGTCGGAGGATTCAACCTCATGAATTGCCCAACCCTTATGGCCTCAAAAGATGGAGTAAAAGGAATATGTTGCTCAGACTAAGAAGCTACTAACTGTGCCAACATATGAATGGACTAAAGAAATGCAACATTCATCACTTCAGTCGGAGAATCTTGAGAAGGACTAGAGAGAACCAGTGTAACTATAAGAAAATTAGGAACTGGACCTCTAGACTGGGTATGGATCCTATAAGTAGAGCGTATCCCATCAACATTATCCTCGGGTGGGACAGAGGAGTTTCTGTGAGTTTTAGATCATCGTAGAGGCGTGATTTGAAAAGTAAAAAAATAGGAATTTGAGAAGATTTCAGGACTTAGACTCTATAACTTGAAAATAGAATAAAAGAAAGAGAAATATTCATAAATGGATTATATCCTCTCCCTTATGAGTTTGGTGTGCTACACACCCTTAAAAGAGATTCTGCTTGACATGACTCTGTGGACACTCAATCGACCATAAGCCTAGGCTCTAATACCAATCTGACACAACCCAAACTAGGGCCTAGTTGTGTTGGGTGCCTCAAGTTTAACCAAGATTGGAGACCACTCCTAAAACCCAACCACAACCACCCTTCACCCTATGTCAGATGAATTCCAAACATATAATAAGATAAAATTATAATAATTCAAAGACATTAATTAATGTTTATAACGATAATCTAATAACCTCAATCAAATATTCAATCGGTGAAAACTCTAATGCCAATACCAATACCAAGGATGATTCCAATACTGACACCTCCTATGCCTATAGTAGTTCTGCAAAGCCTCTAACCAAAAACAAAGAATATTTGGTTGGGATAAGCCGCTGATCATATCCAAAACCAAAGTCCAAGAAATAAAAATAATGTAAAAAAGTTTATAGCATGAAATAGAGTCTTCTAGAGTATGGAACTCACCACTTTAGTATGACATAAAGCTGTGCCTAAATCTACGTCACTAACAGGAGGAGTAGTATGGCCATTTTTTGCCTCACATGGGGATACAATGCCTGAAGAGGGTAGCAAATGAATGCTAGCATGTACTAAGGAATAAGGATAAAATAATGCC
The DNA here is from genome assembly GCF_002878395.1 of Capsicum annuum. NCBI lineage: Eukaryota > Viridiplantae > Streptophyta > Magnoliopsida > Solanales > Solanaceae > Capsicum > Capsicum annuum. The sequence goes on along the minus strand of NC_061118.1, from coordinate 12,937,257 downwards.
ATTATTGATAACCAAAGTAAATAAACATATGCAATCACATACGTATATACATATGAACCATGCCGGGAGAGGGAATCAGGTTTAACATGCATTAAGAACCTTAACCTGGGTTGAATAGCCTTACCCTCATAATATACCCATGGTCTATATGGGTCTAGTTTTACCCCCTAAATAGGCCCCAGTGTGTGTAGCCACACGAACACGAGATATCATAGGGGCCGGGGATTTTGGACTTCTGGCAGACCAAAATTTACTGCAAGTCAGCGCTCGAGATTTCATACTTTTGACACTTTATTTACCCATATACAATCCATAAGTACTACTTGAAACTCATATGTTGACTTATAAAGTTTTGGGATTCATCTTCTCAACTCTTCTCTAATTTTTGCACATGATTTGATCACGAACAAGTTGAAAAGTGTCCCAAACATCCATAATTGCTCCAATAAGTATCCAAAAATACCTTTTTCTATATTTTCACAAACTTATCATCCAAAACATCATTTATTCCAAAACACACCCAAAACAAATCATATCAAACAGAACAACCTTAGAAACTTGCATATTTTCCTCATTTTAAGGTCAAAAATGCTATATTTCTATAGCACATTAATTATTAGCTCTTGTAATGACTCTACTAGGTTATGGGATGTTATTTATATCTTATATATATTTATACTATTATTATTACTTGAATTATTATTCTATGTCTTTACTTGTAAATTTTTGACTTTTATTCCTTTTTCTACCATGTTAGCCCATTGTTTCTAACTTTAGTCTATGGTTTGGATTACCTACTAATGTAATGAAGTAGGTGTTATCATGAATCATAAATTAGGTCATGAAAAATTAGTATTAGAGCCAGGTTTCACCAGTATTATTAGTACAAGAGCAAGTGTCTAGTAGAGTCTCGAGGATCAGAATGATGATGTCTCTTTCTTATATTTAGGAGGATATAGGACATTCTTAGGAGTTCTTCCCTTTATTCACTCATTTTGTGCTAAGGTTATGAGTTGGTTTCTAATGATCCTTTTGGTTTCACTCTTCTGCATATAGCTAGAACACGTGATATCACTATACAAGATGAGGATCTTGAGTCAAAGCTTAGGGATTCTATCATAGGCCATGGATGACATAGAGGTTGAGGAAATCCTTGGGTAATATCCCTAGAAAGGTACCAGGATAGGAGGCCTTCACCAGACCCTATTTCTACTCCCAATCCAAAGATTTTTCCACCCAGCTAGTAGTGGGCCAAGGACCAACCTAAGCTTCCACTGGGGTTTATTTCTTATTTAGTGCTTAAGGATGCATTGGTTCAACTTTTGAGATTAGTTGGTGGTGCATCGTCTGATGGTGCATAGTCTATGGACATGAGTAAAACTGAGGTCTGGGCACAACACATGGTTATGGATCCTAAAGTTTAGTTCCCTTCTACTCCAGCAGTTGCTCTTCTGGTAGTTTCTCAGTTAGTGTTTGCCCAGCTTGCTATATTGATTGAGGAGTAAAAAATAATAGGTAGATTCTTGAGGTTGGCTCTGCCTAGGTCTTCTAGTGTATCGAGAGAAGATGCCTATGAGTTCTTGATTATTTATGATGGTAGGCTCTATAATTTAGGCCTAGTTAAGACTCATATGGATTGCACTACTTTTTAGTTGGATTTAGTAGCTTGACATTGGTAGAGAGATAATCTTAATTCCAGGCTAGCTGGATCTCCCCCTATGATATGGACTTAGTTCTTTGAGATCTTCTTTGAGAAGTATATGCCTCACAATCTTAGGGATCATTAAGGGATCAGTTCTTGAGGTTGGAGCAGGAAACTATGACTATTGTGAAGCATGATGATTGATTTTATAAGTTGTCTAGAGATGCTACATCTATTTTGACTACCAAGTATGAGAGGGTTTTGTACTTTGTTTAAGGATTAAGACTCCCTCTTCTCATGTCTACGTAGAGTTTTGTTGTTATTGGTAGATGTTTTGCTAAGGTTTTTGATCATGCTTAGGTTATAAAGGATATACATCACGAGGTCCAAGGGGGTAGCAATAAGAGGCCACAATATCAAGCTAGTTTCAGTGGGAGCCGTAGTGGCTCATGGTTTAGAGGTAGTGATTCTCAGGGTAGGTACCCTCTATGTCATCCTTATCAATATTAAGATTAGTCTAGTAGGATCGTTTATGTTGCTCTTCAGATCACCAATAGAGAACAATCTAGTTATAGTGATCATTTAGCTGGAGTAACGGTCAGCCTCTAAGGGGTTTATCTTCTGGGTATTCTAGCCATGGTGGTTATTTCAAGTCAGCTGAATTATGTAGTTTTAATGAAATGCCTAGTGTATGCTATGGTTGTGAGGCCTTTGGAAATTTCTTGAGAGAGTACCCTAGTCGCAAAGCGATAGTTCCTTCAACTTAGAGTGTTCCACCGATTAGGTCAGTTCTACCCCCAGCTAGAGGTGGTATGCATGGTCACTGGAGTGGTCCCTAGGATACTCGAGGAGATTCTCAAGCAGGTAGATTAGGATGTTGGTCAGGAGCTCAGCCGATGGTAGGCATGGTCAATTTTATACCATACCTGTTAGACTCGAGGTTGAGTCTTCAGATGTTATTATTACATGTATGATTTCAGTGTACCATTAGCGGGATAGTTACTTATTTAATCTAGGATCCACTTATTTTTATGTGTTTGCATATTATGTCCCATGGTTAGAGTTATCTTGGGAGTCTTTATCTATGCCATTATTTATAGCTACTCCCATGGGTGATTCTTTAGTAGTGGATTGGGTTTATAGATCATGTCTTGTGAATGTTCAAGAGCTTGATGCTCAAGCTAATGTTATTATATTGTACATGGTATACATTGATGTGATTTTGGCCATGGACTAGTTATCCCACTATAATGCGGTCTTGGATTGTTTTTCCAAGACCATTACCATATCCATGATTGATATATACTTAATTGTGTGGGAAAGAGCTATTAACTGTGGACAACAAGGATTATTTCTTATATTTAGTCTAATAGACTTATTTTGAGGGCTTTTGAGTCTTATCTCACTTATATTCATGATGTTAGTATAAAGAGTCCATTGCTTGACTCTGCTCCTATAGTTCATGAGTTTTCTAATGTTTTTTCTACCAATCTACTAGGTTTTCATCTTGAGTGTGATATTGAGTTTGTTATTGATCTTGAGCCAGTCACTTAACCTATTTCTATGGAACCTTACCATAAGGATCATGTCGAGCTTAATGAGCTATATTATGAGCTTTAGGTTCCTTTTAGTAAGGGTTTCATTAGATTGATTGTGTTTTCTTAGGGAGCTCTTGTCTTGTTCGTAAGAAGAAGAATGGCTCCATTTACATTAGTATTGATTCTAGGAATCTTAATAAGGTAATGGTGAAGAACTGGTATCCTATGCCTCACATTGATGACTTGTTTGACTATCTTCAGGGAAGAGCAATGTTCTCTAAGATTGACTTAAGGTTTGGTTACTATCAATTGAGAATTCAGTCTAAGGATATGCCAAAGACAACCTTAAGGACTAGTTATAGTCATTTTAAGTTCCTAGTGATGTCTTTTGGGTTGACTACCCAACCAAGGTTATGGATTTGATAAACTACATATTTAGGACTTATTTGAATCCTTTTGTGATTGTGTTCATCGATGACATCCTTGTGTGTTTAAGGAGTAGAGAGGAGTATATGCAATATTTAAGGATTGTGCTTTAAACTGTGAGAGATCATAGGATTTTTGCCAAATTCTCTAAGTGTGAGTTCTGGATTGAGTCGATGATATTTCTTATATATGTGTTGTCTAAATATGGGATTGTTGTGGATCTAACAAATATTAAGGCTATTTGTGATTGGGTTGGGCCTACATCTCCATATGAGGTTCGATCTTCATTGGTTTGGCTAGTTACTAGAGGCAATTTGTTGAGAGATTTGCTACTATTGCAACACTGATGACTAGCTTGACTTGGAAGGAGGTTCCTTTTCGATGGTCTGAGGAGTGTGATTCAAGCTTTAGAAAGCTCAAAGGATTTCTCACTTTAGCTACTACATTGGGTTTTCCTATTGAGGGTGAGAGATTTACCATATATTATGATACTTTTACAGTCAATTTAGGTTCTGTGTTGATGCAACATTGTTGAATTATTACTTATGCATCAAGGTATCTGAAGGTGCACGAGCGCAAATACGTCACTCATGATTTAGAGTTGCTGGCAGTAGTTTTCGTGCTTAAGATTTGGAGGCATAAAATTTAAGGAGTACATTGTAAATTTTTCATGGATCATTATAGTCTTCAGCATCTATGACCCAGAGAAAGCTTAATTCTAGGTAGCATAGATGGATGGAGTTGCTTAAGGATTATGACATTATTATTTTGTATAATATAGGCAAGGCGAATGTGATAAAAACTCCTTGAGCCGGAAGGTGGTGAGAATTCGTATCTTGGCTTCTATTTTAGTTACTTAGAGGTAGTTGTCACAGGGCATCTAGTACTTAGCCAAATTGATGGTGTGATTTGATATTTTATACCCAAGGTAGATTTGGGCCAGTGTTGATGTGAGGTCTACTCTATTTGTGAAACACCCAAGAATGTGGCCTTGCAAAAATATTAGTTTAAGAAAAAACTTTGGTTGAGATTTATGATGATCTTGATATGTGTTATGTTGTATTCTTGTTGTGTGCTTGTTTCTAACTTGTGTAAGTGTTAGTTGATGCATTATTGTTGTGTTAACTTGTGTGTATGCCTGCCTCACCCCTTATTCGAGGATACATGGTCCAAGTGGAAAAAGAATTGGAACACCTAGACTTGAACCCTTGTAAAGACAACTCCTTTTGATGTCTTGGGGGTGGGTATGATTGAAGGGCTTGAGTCGTACCATTGGTCATGAATCGTACTATTCTCCCCCTCCCATATCATTCCTTAGACAATATTTTAAGTTTTCACACTATCTTCTATACAAAATGACTATCCATTAGTCATAACCAATGCATATGAGTCGTATGCAACTCAACTGTATAGAGTAAACACACAAACCGTGCGGACTATTTTGGTCACAGATGAAGCTCACGATTTGGGAATGAGTCATACACTTGGTTAATACTCCAAGGTTCCCTTTCGTACCAACAATATTGTGGTTGACCTAGGATAATCCTACGGTACGAGTTAGCGTACCAATTGTACCCTAGGTTATGATTGCCATAGGATCCAAATGGGGGAGTTGTACCACTGAACGTGTGGACCGTCTAAATTTTAACAAAGGAACTTTTGGTCATTCACCATGCCTAAAACCCTAAAACCTCTCCCTATATAGGATATTTTATCCTCATAAGTCTTTATTTTATCAGACTCAAACACTCTAAACACTTTAAAGGCTCCTTGAAGCAAGATTGGATACTAGGGATTGGAGGTGCTCATCTAGTGTCATGGAAGAGTCAAGATTTTTTGGTGTGTCATCTTGTTTAAGGCATGTATATCTTCCCCTCTTTAGATGACACTAAACACATATATTTCACACTTGGCTTAGTAAGTGTACATGGTGGTTTTGAATCAAATGAAAAGGGTTTTGCTACCTAACAAAGTATAATGATGATTCTTCTTTATACTTGTGTGATACATGTTATTGATGGTAGATTGCACATATAGATGCTCGCTATATGTTGTTTAACATGAGGGTGTTAATAAACCCTAGTCTTGATGATATCTACCATGAAAATGACCTTGTTACAAGTACGCACAAAGGTGTTTGTGAAAATGTGTAAGTGAATTGTCTAGTAATATGTTGGTAATGTGTTGAGCTATAGAAATGGCCTAATGAGTATAAATGATTTATAATGATGTTGTTAAAGGTATTGTAAGCCATGTATTATGTAATGATGACATTGTTAGGTTAATGAATACTAAGGGGTTGAAACCCTACACTTGAAAATGAACTTGATGTGAGTGTTGAGTCTAAATAGGGTGAGAAAGTAGTGTAAGCTTGATAATGAAATGTGAATGGTTATATGGGTAATGGTGACCATAGATGTAATGAATGATGTGTTATATCAAGTCATTAGGCCTATTAACATGATAAGTGGTTAAATGGTCTTGTGAAGGCCAAATGTGTATCTAGGGAAATGATTTAGTGAATATGAATGAGTCATGATAATGTCTAAATGGATGTGAATACTTGTAGATGGTTGGTTAAGACCTTGTTGGCCATGTATTGAGTTATGATGATCGTAAATGCTTGAATTTGGTTGATAAGAACCTTGCTAAATATGTAATGGGTTAGCTTATGACTTTAAATGGGGCAATGGCCCTTTGAGTATGAACGTTTGTTAATTGATATTATGTTGATGTGGTTAGACATGAAATATGTTAATCTATGACCATATTGGTTGATGGCTAAGAAGAGGGGTACAATTCCCTAAGCTTGGACTCGAATTTGTGTGTGAGACCAAAGTATGGTATAGAAATGTTAATGAATGACGAATATGATCCTTGAAGAACTTATGGTCCCGTATGGGTCTTGGTGACCATAAATTGACTTGTATGGTGAAATAAGTTAAGGCATCAGCCTTTTGAAATGGTTAAGCAATGAGGGCTCCTATAAAGATCTTGAGGTCCTGTATAATGTAGAATGGACTAAATGAGCTAGAGTCCTTAAATGTGAATGAATGGTATGGATGCCAATGCATGAACCAATAGGTTAAGAGTCCAAATGTTGACTAATGATGGCAATGTGATAGCTTGTGGCTAAAGTCCCTTGCCTTATAAAGAAACTTGTGGTTATGATCCCTCGTCCAATGGGTTATGGTCTAAGTCCCTTGCTTAAAGATATCTCTTGAGGTCATATACCTCACAATGACATGTGATTAATGTTCCATGACCAGTTGAATGATGGCAAGAGATTAAAGTTCTATCGTCGATCAAATATGATAGCATGCGATTAAAGTTCCATAGTCAATAAATTATGATGGCATTCTATTAAAGTTCTATGGTCGATCAAATATTATGGCATTCAATTAAATTTCCATGGTTGATCAAATATTATGGCATGTGATTAAAGTTCCATGGACGATCAAATATGTGATTATGTGATTAGAGTTCCATGTCTAGTTAAATAAGTGATGATGTGATTAGTGTTCCATGTCTAGTTAAAAATATGATGATGTGATTGGAGTTCCATGTCTAGTTATATATGTGATGATGTGATTAAAGTTCCATGCCTAATTGATTGTGGTTATAGGTAGAGCCCTTATTTCAATAAAAGACCATGTGGTTATAGTCCCTTTGCTTAGTGTGTTGTAACGCTCCAAAAATGGGTCCCGAGATGTTACACAGTGCTCAGGACTACAAGTGATCCCAAGCTAATCCATGAGCTGGTATACTAATAAGAAACTGATTAAACATGTATAAAATGACAGAGTTTACTGTGCGAAAACATAACCATGATGGAATCTGAGAAAGATACAACACTGGTATACTTGTACAGTCTGATAAATTCTAAAAAGAGGGACTAAATTGCATAACTGACTCTAACTAACATCTGTGAAGCCTTTACTATACAGACAATAGATAGTTGGGACATGACCCCCCCAACTATCCCCAATGAATACGACTAAATAAATAACATAAAATACTACTCAAACTATATGACTGACTCGAGCCCTTGAATTAAGAGGACTCATCACTTGCTGACTAGAAGCTGCAATCTATCCGAATATGGTATGCATGTTACAACTAAACTGATACCTACATTATGAGATAATGTAGCGCATAGACGTATATGTGGATTAGTACTTTGAGGATATATTGCGTATATGGGGGTGTATGCAATAAGTAAACAATAACATCATAGTTTATAAAATCATGCATGTTAAATGTAAATGACTCACATAGCTTGAGTAAATATGAAATCTAAAAATCATAAATCATGAATAGTAAAACATGTAGTATGAATCTTTTGAGTCATTACACTTAGTTCTAAAATCTGTATTCTATTCTTGTTCTCAAATCATATAGGCTAAAAGAAGTTTGAAACTTATTCTGCATAGTAAACACTTTATCTCAAGACTTTAAATAAGTAAAACTGTTTTAAGAGTAGGGGGTATCTATTTGGGAGGTTTTTCTAACCAACATGTATAACATGTGAGCATCCATGGTATCCCACGACTAGACCCCATAAGGTTAGGGTTGTTCTACCCTTGCCATCAGAATAGAACAATCTCATCTCAGTGATCACAATTTCATCCATCCACGTAGAAGTGGGAATAATCTAAATCCTACATTGGCACGTAGTTTTGGGGTATGAAACCGTAGTAACGTACCCATATCGGTGCTAAATACTACTCCCAATCTCTTGCTCAAGATCTCTAGGAAAATCCACTTTAAAAGTAATCTCATGGTTTATAATGAAAACCACCTGTAAATCTGAAATCTGAATCTGTAAAGTGAATTTTAAATCTATTCTGAGACCAAAAGGTCAAATCTTTTGTAATAATATGAAAATATTCTAATCATGGGGTTCTTATAGCACCACAATTCTTTGAATAACAATCTTTAAATAGAATTTAATGATCCATGTATTAATCTCATGATAAAATATTTCAAAATTCATGCTTGAGAACATAAAGATTCATAAATCATCCTACAATTAGGAAATTTCAGCAATGTACATAAAACATAAACATACTCATGTAATTCAATTTCTAAATCATTAAAAATCTCATAATCTCATGAATAGAAAAAGGGGGTGTAAACCCAAACTTTAAATTCATAGGAAAGCATATAAAATCAAATAACTTTCGCAATAAAATCAAGTTTTGGGCACAAGGACGAAAGGATTGTCCTTGTTCATAACCCCACATACCTTGATTAGAGATTGGATGAAGAATCTTAAAATATTAATTCATAATTGAGTTCTTTAAGATGATGTCTTGACTATATTGTCTTGGGAAACTTCAATCTAAAGCTTTCTTGGAGAATCTATAGCGGGATCTGATTTCTTGGAGAGACAGTTTGAGCTTTAGGATTTTCTTTCAAGAGTGAAAAGATGAAAAGTGAATATGTTGAGCTTTGAATGGGTTAAATTCTCTGTTATTCATGACCTGGCGCTTGGAAAAGACCAACGAGCCCTTTTTAAACTTCAAGTCAAAACTAAAAATCACAATATTTTTCTCGATTTGGTTGGCCATCATGACGCACCATAATCACAGTGGCTCATTGGAAAAGGAAGAATGGTAATTAAGCACTCACCGCAATACTCCACAATTGAGGCTCCCCTTGGATTGCCATTTTGGCCCTTACCGTGATGCACCAAAATCATAGAGTCTTACTGGAATGGGACAATTGGGAAAATGAGCTTCTCCGCAATGTAGGGCTTTCACGGAGGGCCACTGGAATTAGACAATTGTGGATTTTGCCTTCTCCACGATACGTTGAGAATCTAGGTGACACACTATTTTTACTAAAAATGCTCTATATGAAATAACTATCCATTGGTCAAAACTAATGCATATAAGTCGTATGCTACTCAATTGTATAGAGTAATGCCTCAAACCGTGTGGACTGCTTTGGTCATGGATGAAGCTCATGATAGGGGATTGAGTCGTGTCATTGGTTACTACTCCAAGGTTCCCTTTCGTACCCCAAAAAAGTGTGGTTGACCTAGGAGAATCCTAGGGTATGCTTTTGGGTACCAATCGTACCCTAGGACACGATCGCCATAGGATTCGTATGGGGAAGTCGTACCCCTACATATGTGGACTGTCCAGCTCTTAACTAAGGACTTTTTGATCATTTCCCATGCCTAAAACCCTAAACACTTTCCCTATAAAAGGTATTATAGCCTCCTAAGTCTTCATTTTATAAGGCTCAAACACTCTAAACACTCTAAAGGCTCTTTAAAGTAAGATTGGAGGTAGGGTTTGCAGGTGCTCATGTAGGGTCACGGAAGAGTCAAGATTTGTTGGTGTGTCATCTTTTTCAATTTATGTATCTCTTCTCCTCTTTAAATAACTCTAAACTCATTTATTTCACATTTGGATTAGTAAGTGTATATTGTGGTTTTGAATCAAATGAAAAGGTTTTTGCTACCTAACAATGAAAAATGATGATTCTTGTTTATACTTGTGTGATATATATTACTAATGGTATATTACATATATGGATGCTCTCTTTATGTTTTTAATATGAGGGTCTTATGAAACCCCAGTCTTGATGATATCTACCATAAAAATGTACTTGTTATAAGTATGCATAAAAGGTGTTTAGGAAAATGTCTAAGTGGATTCTCTAGTAATATGTTGGTAATGCGTTGAGATAGAGCAAAGGAATAATAAGTATACATGATTGATAATGATATTTTTAAAGGTATTGTAATCCATGTATTATGTAATGATGATAATTATTGATTAATGGCTAATAAGGGGTTAAAACCCTAAACATGAAAATGAACTTGAGGTGTGTGTTATGGTTATATGAGTCTTGGTGATTGTAGAGGTAATGAATGATGTGTTATATCAAGGCATTAGGCCTATTAACATGATGAGTGGTAATATGGTCTTGTGAAGGGCATATAGTTAAATGATCTAGTGAATATGAATGAGTCATAATAATGTATAAATGGATGTGAATACTTGTAGATGGTTGGTTAAGGCCTTGTAGATGATGTATTGAGTTAAGCTGATCGTAAATGCTTAAAATTGGTTAATAAGAACCTTGTTAAGTATGTAATGGGTTAGCTTGTGGCTTTAAATGGGGAAATAACCCTTTGAGTATGAATGTTTGTTAGTTGATATTATGCTGATGTGGTTAGCCGTGAAATGTGTTAATCTATGACCATGTTGGTTGATGGCTAAGAAGAGAGTTTCAATTCCCTAAGCTTGGATTGAAAATTGTATGTGCGACCAAAGTGTGGTATAAAAATATTAATGAATGATAAATGTGTTCCTTGAAGACCTTATGGTCTCGTGTAGGTCTTGGTGATCATAAATTGACTTGTATGGTGAAATGAGTTAACAGATCGACCTCTTGAAATGTTTGAGCTATGAGGGCTCCCATGAGGACCATGTGGTCATGTATAGTATTGAATGGACTAAATAAGCTAGAGTCCTTAAATGTGAAATGGATGGTATGGATTCCAATGAATGAACTAATGGGTTAAGAGTCAAAATGTTGACTAATGATGGGAATGTGATGGCTTGTGGCTAAAGTCTCTTTCCTTATAAAGTGACTTGTGGTTAAGGTCCCTTGTCTAATGACTTATGGTCAAAGTCCCTTGCTTAAAGAGATCTCTTGAGGTCATATACTTCGAAATAACTTTTGATTAAAGTTCCATCACCGGTTAAATCATAGCATAAGATTAAAGTTCCATGGCAGATAAAAAATAATGGCATTCGATTAAAGTTCTATGGCCAATCAAATAGGATGGCATGCGATTAAAGTTCTATGGTCGATCAAATATGATGGCATATGATTAAAGTTCCATGGACGATCAAATATTATGGCATGTTATTAAAGTTCCATGGCTGATAAAATATGTGATTATGTGATTAGAGTTCCACATTTAGTTAATTATATGATGATGTAATTAGAGTTCCATGTCTACTTAATTATGTGATGATGTGACTAGAGTTCCTTGTCTAGTAAAATATGTGATGATGTGATTGTAGTTCCATGCCTTATTGATTTTGGTTATGGGTAGAGCCCTTATTTCATTAAATATGTATGTACCCATGGTTGAGGTACTTCGCCCCAGGACGTGTGAATTTGGTTAAAGCTCTAAGCCTAATGAGAATAGTTTGATCCTAATTATGGAATGTTAGAGTCCTCTACTTTATCTCTAATGAATGAATGATTGAGAAGGTTGATGAGCTATGATATCTTAGCTGGCATGTGATATATCTATATATATTCGAATAAATGTAAAAATATGATAAAATGTTATATATTGATTTATTGTTAATTGATGATGTATTTTATCACTTATCCTTGAGTTACATGCTAGCATTCCAACTACTAACTGTCTTTGGCTGTTTTGTCCCTATGTGATGTTGGGCTCGGAGCACCTTCTTCTTTTTCTGCATAGTGATTAGACAATTGAGGTGGTTCATGCTTTGGCTTTAAATGGTGAGATTTCTTATTTCAAAAGACGCCATCCCTTGGTCTCCTATATTTAGACTTAGTCTCTTTTATACTTAGTTTGACTATAGATGGGGGCTTGTCCAGACATATATATTTACTGACTTCAATTTTGTATAGAGGTGTTGTGAACAACTGTTAACTTGGGCATAGTTATCATTATTATGAATCTAATATTGATTTATGTTATTGTTTCTACCATCTTTATTTATGAGTTGGAGTTCATCCAACTTCTATGGTATGATGAGGCAATTAGGTTAGGTTATTGGGGCGACCTTTGATTCATGTGAGCTTGAGGTGACCATATGACATAGTATAAAGTTTGGGTCATGTCAATTTGGTATCAGAGCGTAGGTTCATAGTTAATTGGGTGTTCATAACATCGTGTCAAGTAGAGTCTCTTTTATGGGTGTGAATTGCACCAAACTTATAAAAGAGAAGCTATAAGACATCTTCAAAATGTTTCCTTTTCCTATGTTCTAATCTCAAGCTATAAAATCTAAGGTCTTAATTTTCTCTGATTTTTGGTTGCTCATCTTTTAGATCATGTATTCAAGAAGATCTGAAATTCAAGCAAGCTTTTTTGTCCCAGCTGGAGAAATATGGACAATGCTCGTCCAACTTCTGGGATTCAGACTAGATCAAGGGTCGATATATCAGACCATCCTCATGGGGTTCTACTTATTCCCACTAACTCCTCTGTTGGGGGTGACACTTCTTCTCACTTCATCAAAAGGCTGGGTTCCTTTGTTTGCTTTTTTTCTCAGTTGGATCGGGTTGATGGAAAGTAGTCCAGGAGAAAGTATTGGGTGGGTTCTAGTTTTCACTCTGCGTTTAGTGCTCCCTACCCAAACCCAATGGGAGATAGGCACCTTTAGAATAATGATATAGGGTACAAGGTGCCCAATATCAGGATGGTAGAGCCCAATCCTCCTTGTCGGTTTTGTGGTCAATCACACCATAGTTTTTGTGAGAAAGGAAACAACCAGTGTTTTGTATATGGCTATTTAGGTCATATATAATGGGAGTGTCCCATGAGGGTTGCCGATTGGGCAAAAAAGGTGTCGATTATCAGTTCTGTAGCTTTGGCATCCAGGGGTGCCCAATTTTAGGTTAGCGATTCCCAGTTGACTTTATCTCTCTTTCTTTTTTGATTTTGTGATTAGACTCATCATCATCAGTGTGAGATGAGGAGAGGCAAAAGTTACCATTACGGTTAAGTCAGGCACATGCCGTAAGAGTGCCCCACCTAAGTGGCTTCTTCAGCCAATAGAGCCTTCATTTCTATTTTTCCTCCCATACCAAAGGGTGCCGTTTCTGCTACTGATTCAGTCTCTGGCACCGGTGCTACTCGAAACTACTTGTATGTACTTACTACTCGCCAAGACTCTGAGGTATCTCCTAATATTGTCATGGGTATGTTGAGACTTTTCTAACATGATGTGTATTATTTTCTTGACCTAGGGTCTACTTTTTCTTATGTGACCCCATATATGGCTGTGCATTTTGATTGTTGCTAGAGAGTCTGTCAGTTTATTTTTTATTTTAATCATGGTAAGAGGCTCTGTGGTTACAGAGAGTCTATAAGGGGTGTGTGATAGCCGTTGGTAGTAGAAAAAACCTTGTTGAGTGATGGAGGTGGTCATGATTGAGTTTGATGTTATTTAGGGGCAAATTAGTTGCACTCATATTATGCTTCTTTAGATTTACGGACCCGTAGGGTCATGTTTAAATTCCGTAAAGAGCCGGTCATTGAATAGGAATATAGTTCTTTATTTCTTTAGTACCTAAGGGAAGATTGTTTTATTGCCTCAAGGCCCAAGAGGTGATTTCAAAGGGGTGGTTGTATCAATTGGTTTGAGTTGAAGATCCTAACTCAAAAAAGGGCCTTCTCTAGAACCCGTTCCCGTGGTTAATGAGTTTCTTGTGATGTTCTTTGGGTTGACCAATGCCTCAGCGACATTTATGGACTTGGTGAATGGGGTTTTCCATCAGTTTTTGGACATGGTTGCTGTGGTCTTCATTGGTGATATATTAGTTTATTTTAAGTGTGAGGTAGATCATGTAGATCACCTCTATGTCGAGTTAAAGATTTTGAATCATTTGTATGCGAAGTTCTTTAAGTGTGAGTTTTGGTTAAAAACCGCTCAAAGTCACCAAGAGTCCTATGCAAATATGTGGCAAGTTGGTGATTGTGTAATCTTGAGGGTGTCTAATATGAGGGAACGATGTGAATAAGGGGAGCTTAGCCCTATTATGTTGGTCCCTATTTGGTCTTGATATGGGTTGGCAATGTTGCAAATGAGTTGGAGTGCATTCTAGATCGGACTCCATATCCCTTGGATTTCTATGTCTCTATGTTGCAGAGATGCATAGGCAATCCTTTGTGGATTGTTTTCCCTTGGAAGACATTGGTATTTTGGGTTCTTTGTCTTGTAAGGAGTTTTTGGTGGGGATCTTGGATTGGAAAGTTTGCTGGTTATGAATGACACAAGTGGCTTTGGTGAAGTTCCTATGGAGGGACCACAAATCTGATGAAGCTACATGGGAAGTAGAAGAGGACATGAAGTCCAAGTATCCGCATTTAGTTCTATTCCAAAAGCTTGTGATAGAGGTATCTGTTCATCTCCTTACTTTGATGCATGTATTTGTTAGAAAATGGATTAGAGTTCCTAATGTTTGAATTGAATTGCTTCTTGTTAGACAAGGGTTTCAAGTCCCTAATGCTTTAAAATTGTGTGTGCTCTTATTGTGATGGGTTTAAATCTCTAATAACCCTGAGTTAATTCATGTTTTTGATAGATGATGGGGTAAAGTCCCTAATATTTTGATTTGCCGTATATCCTTGATGAGCTGATGGGTTGGAGTCCCTAAGTTGTGAAATGAGTAAGTGTTGGATAAGTAATGGTTGGAGTCCCAAGACCAATGAAATGAAATGGTTGATCGATGATGATCATGACATGTGTTGTGTGGTAACGTTGTTTTGCGCTTGGTCTTAAATTTTTTTGAAGGATGTTTGTGATGTATGATAATGTGTTGACTTTTGTTCATGCTTTCCTTACCCTTCATTTGCGGACAAATGATCCTAAGTAGGGGAGAATGAAATACCTAAGAATGTGGCCTTGTAAAAATTTTGGTTTAAGTAAAAACGTCGAAATGAAAATGTACCTAAGAATGAAATGACCTTGTTACAAGTATTCTCAAAAGGTATTTGTGAAAATGTCTAAGTGAATTATCTCATAATATGTTAGTAATGCGTTGAGCTAAAACAATGGCCTAATGCGTATAAATGATTGATAATGATGTTTTTAAAGGTATTGTAAGCCATGGATTGTGTAATGATGACATTTTTTGGTTAATGGCTAATAAGGGGTTGAAACCCTAAACATGAACTGAACTTGATACTATGTTGAGTCTAAATATGCTAAGAATGTGGTGAAAGATTACTAATGAAATGTGAATGTTTATGTGGGTTTGGTGATTGTAGATGAATGAATGATGTGTTATATCAAGGTATTTGTCCTATTAGCATGATGAATTGTTAAATGGTCTAGTGAAGGACAAATGTGTATCTAGGGAAATGATCTAGTGAATATAAATAAATCATGATAATGTCTAAATGGATGTGAATATTTGTATATGGTTGGTTAAGTCCTTTTATTCCAATTATTGAGTTATGATGATTGTAAGTGCTTGAAATTGGTTCATAAGAACATTGTTAAATATGTAATGGGTTAGCTTGTGTCTTTAAATAGGACAATGGCCCTTTTAGTATGAATGTTTGTTAATTGATATTATGTTGATGTGGTTATCCATGAAATGTGTTAATCTATGACCATATTGGTTGATGGCTAAGAAGAGAGGTTCAATTCCTTGAAACCTTATGGTCTTGTATGGGTCTTGGTGACCATATATTGACTTGTATGATGAAATGAGTTAAGGCATTGACCTTTTGAAATGGTTGAGCAATGTGGGCTCCCATGAGGACCATGTGGTCATGTATAATGTTGAATAGACTAAATGAGCTAGAGTCTTTATATGAGAAATGAATGTATGGATTCCAATGCATGAACTAATTGGTTTAGAGTCCAAATGTTGACTAATAATGGCAATGTGATGGCTTGTGGCTAAAGTCCCTTGCCTTATAAAGCAACTTGTGGTTAAGGTCCCTGGTCCAATGACTTGTGGTCAAAGTCCTTTGCTTAAAGAGATCTCCTAAGGTCATATACCTCACAATGGCATGTGATTAAAGTTCTATGACCGGTTAATGATGGTATGAGATTAAAGTTACATGGTTGATCAAATATGTTAGCATGAGATTAAAGATCCATGGATGATCAAATATGATGGCATAAGATTAAAGTTTCATGGTTGATCAAATATGATGGCATGTGATTAAAGTTCCATGGCCGATCAAATATTATGTCATATGATTAAAGTTACATCGCCGATAAAATTTGTGATTATGTGATTAGAGTTCCATGTCTTGTTAAATATGTGATGATGTGATTAGAGTTCAATGTATAGTTAAATATGTGATGATGTGATTAGAGTTCAATGTCTAGTTAAATGTGTGATGATGTGATTGTAGTTCCATGCCTAATTGATTGTGGTTATACGTAGAGCCCTGGTTTCAATAAATGACCCTGTGGTTATAGTCCCTTTGCTTGGTGTGTGACCTATGGTTGAGGTACTTCATCCCAGGACGTGTGAATGTGGTTAATAATCTTAATGAGAACGGTTTAATCCTATGTGTGGAATGTTAGAGTCCTCCACTTCATCTCTAATGAATGAACGATTTAGAAGGTTGATGAGCCTTGATATCTTGATTGGGACGTGACATATCTATGTATATGGATAAGTGTAAGAATATGATAAAATATGATATATTGACTTGTTGTTGATTGGTGATGTATTTTATCACTTATCCTTGAGTTACATGTTAGCTTTCCAACCGCTAACCATTTCCTGATGCTACGTCCCTACATTACATAGGGCCCGGAGTACTTTTTTATTTTCCGCATAGTGATTAGACAATTTAGGTGGTTCGTGCTTTGGTTTGAAATTGTGAGATTCCTTACTTCAGAAGACGTCATCCCTTGGTCTCCTATCTTTAGACTTAGTCTCTTTTATACTTGGTTTGTTTATAGTCGGGGGCTTATCCTGACATATATATTTACGGACTTTGATTTTATATAGAGATGTTGTGAACAACTGTGAACTTGGGCATAGTTATTAATATTATGAATCTAATATTGACATATGTTATTGTTTCCTCCATTTTTATTTATGAGTTGGATTTCATACGACTCCTATGGTATTTTGAGGCGATTAGGTTGGGTTATCGAGGAGACCTTAGATTCATGCAAGCTTGAGGTGCCCATACGACATGATCCAAAGTTTGTGTCATATTAATTTGAGTAGATTCGGAGTTGTTAGTTTGAGGATACGAGACTTTGTATCATTCATGATCATGTGTTGAGTGGTGAGTCTAATAATACTACCATGGATTCTGAGGGTGTTCTTAGATTTGGTGGTCACATTTGCATTTTGAGGTTCGAGATTTGATTATTCAATTCTGTGTGAGGCTTACAACTCTAGATATTCCATTCACCCATGTACAACTAATATATATAGAGATTTAAGGCAACATTATTAGTGGAGTGGTATAACGAGAGATGTGGTGGACTTTGTAGCTCATTGTCTATGTTGTCAGTACGTGAAGGACATGCATTAGAGACTTGGTGGCTTGATTCAGATATTACCTATTCTGAAGTGGAAGTGGGAGCAAATTACCTTGGACTTTATTAGTGGTTTGCCTCGCATTTCCCATCGTTTTGATGGTGTTTGGGTTATTATGGATCGGTTGACCAAGTTGGCACATTTCATTCCTATTCAAGTGTCCTTCAGTTCAGAGAGGTTAGCCCATATCTGTCACGACCTGACCCCAGGCCTAGACGTGATGGGTATCTCAATCCCACTATGGGATAGATACCACCTCCTTAGCCTCACCTCAAGAGCACAAAAATAATAAACAACGGAAGACAACCAAGATAGCAAAAGAAAGATAGATAAACCAAATGAAACATCCAACCCACACTTGTCCACAAAATCCTCTAAAGCTAGAATATCAACTAAGTCAGGACATGCCCCCGACCATGACCAAAAAGAATCCAAAGAACTAAACAGAAATGAAAGAATAATAAAATGATAGGGCCTTCCAAAAGATGGAAGCTCACTACTTCACAACTGATCAACAAAAGTAGTCAACCACCTAACGCTGCATAAGAGCAATAGAAAAACCCTCAAATCCTACATCATGAAATGGTGCAGTGTTTAGGGATAGTCAGTGGAAAGAGAACTGGCACGTAACTTGGGGATATGACCAAAATACTACAATTACCAAAAACCATTCATAAACCATATGCACCACATTAATATATATATATATATATATATATATATTTATATAATGTCGGGATAGGGACAAGGGTCATGAACATAAGAGGTTAGACTTAACTTGAACTATGTAGCTCAATCCATCCTAAAGGTACCTATGGGCTATATGGGTCCATCTCCCCCTGCTAGAAGGGCACCAGTGCACGTTAGACGCAAGAACTGAGAAAAAACTGTGTAAAGGCCAAAGACATCAAGGTCGTAGCTCTTCCAATATATATATATATATAAAGTGTGCACCAAGCACAATATCACATGGATCTCCAACACTGACAAACATAGTTTTCAGTGTCGATACCTCCGAGATCTACACCTTCATGGAGAGATTCACAATTCTCTTTAAACCCAAATTAAATCAATTTGCATATTACCAACTGTTAACCCAGGAGTCTGTCATTGAGGCATTTACCACATGGTGTCGTCATACCAATATTCTTCCAATCTTATACAGTTATGCCATACTGATTCACATAACCAAATTGACTCCCAAGTTCTATTTAATAATCAAAACCATGGCCACCAAGGCCATCCGAATTCATTTTTATAGCTATTTATCCTTCAATTCAATGTAATAAAATAAAAAACAAGTTAAACCATGCAATTATCCATATTGAAAATCAAGTTCACAAAGTGGGTTGAGGTTAATGCCATTATTCAGCCAAATTTCCATCAATTTGGAGAAACTCATGTTCCCCACTCCAACCATTTAAACAATGCACCAATTTAGTCCCCAAAACATCAATGTAAAGCACGAATAATTAATTTAAAACATGGGACAAGTGATTCAATTAGTAACAACCAAAATCCCTTAACCCAATTTTAAAACCCACAATTTAAATCACATAAATATCCAAACAATTAATGTCATAAATTAAAATTACAAGTTAGGGATGAGCAACATGCCTGAAATACATAAAGAATTGAAGACAATCTGATGTTTGGATCCCAGAGCTATGATTTCTTGAAAAACCTTTGAGCTTTCTCAGGTTTTGAGTTTAAGAGAGAATGAATGGTGTTTCGATCATTAAAGCTGAAAGGAGGGAGGGGGTTTATCTTATGTTTATAAATCGTTCAAGGGGTAAGAAGACGAAAAACCTCTTATCCCAAGTGAAAAAATAAAAATTGGATAAAATTAAGATAGCAGCGTGGTATGCCACTAAGAAGGAGGGTAGCTATTGTGCCATGCCCTTATCGCGGAGGCTAACCTTCGTGACATGCTAATATCGCGGAGGATCACTACCTCGGAGTTCCAAAATAGCCCCAAACCCCTTTCAAAAATTTTAAAACTTTTCTAAAACACCCTTTTAACATCCCTAAACATAATTCAAGTCAAAAATCAACATTGCACACGAAAGTGTGTGAAAAATAAGAGAATCAAAATTTTATGGGGTCTCACATTATTCCCCATTTTGGATCATTTGTCCCCGAATAATAAGTTAGGATGTCTTTAGTATGATAACAGAAAGAATACATCAGAATCAAATGACCAATCAAAATACGATAAGAGGGAAACAAAACCCATACCTTAAGAACTTTCATTCAACTCGATGAACAAAAATGGGTACTTAGCCTTCATATCTTCTTTATCTTCCCATGTGGCTTCTTCTAAATTTTGATTTCTCCAAAGAACATTCACCGAAGCTACATCCTTTATCCTCAATCTACAAACTTGTCTATCTAATATCTCGACTAGGGCTTTCTCATAAGACAAAGAATCTGACATATCAATGTATTCAACAAGAACTATAAAAGAAGGATCACTCACACACTTTCTCAGCATAGACACGTGTAAAACAAGATGAATAGAAGCTAAACTAGCTGGAAATTCCAACTTATACATGACATTCTTGATTCTTCTCACAATCTGATATGGACCCACATAACTGGGACTGAACTTCCCCTTCTCCCCAAAATCTCATGACTCCTTTCGTAGGAGACACCTTTTCTTAGCCTCATGTTTGCATAAGACTTTTAGCGACTTTGGGTAGTCTTAAGTCTTTTTTTAATCACCTTCACCATTCCATGGCTTGGTAAACCAAGTCAGGACCGAAAAACCTAGTCTCACCTACTTCAAACCACCCAATAGGGGACCTGAACCTTCTACAATAAAGAGCCTCAAAAGGTGCCATTTGGATGCAAGTATAGTAGTTGTTGTTGTACGTAAACTCAATAAGAAGAAAATGGTCAACTCAACTGCCTTTAAAATCAATCACACAAGCCCATAGCATATCCTCTAAAGTCAGAATAGTCTATTCCGCTTGCCCATTAGTTTGAGGGTGGAAAGAGATGCTAAGGTTCACTTGAGTACCCAAACCTTTGTAAAATTCACACCATAAGTAAGACAAAAATTGTGTACCTTGGTATGAAATGACGGACATCGACGCCCCATGCAACTTAACAATCTCCTAATTGAACAACTTAGCACTATCCACTCCTGAGTAGTTAGTCCTCACAGGCAAGAAGTGAGCAGACTAGTCATCCTATCCATAATTACCCCAATAGAATCATACTAATTGCAAGGCCATGGAAGAGTTGTAATAAATCCCATATTAATCATCTCCCGCTCCCATATAGGCAACTCAATCTCTTGGGATAGCCACCATGCTTCAAAATCTCAATCTTAACTTGTTTACAAACTATACACTTAGCCATAAAGTTTGCCATATTCCTCTTCATATTATTCCTTCCGTAGATTTCCTTCAAGTTATGATACTTCTTAGTCAAAACCAAATGAATTATATATCTAGGCTCATGAGCTTTGATCAAAATCCTTTCCTATAGCCCATTAACATCAGGAATATACAACTTTCCTTGATATGTCAAGATGACATCTCCCCCAATATTGAATTTCGTAACTTTATGCTAACCCATATCATCCTTAATCTACATTAGTATGGGATCCATAGCCCATTTCTCCTTCACCTCAGCACCAAGAGATTATTTAACCACTTCCTGAATAATTACTCATCTATCCCTGAAGTCCAAAAGATAAACTCCAAAGTTAGCTAGCCTGTGAATATCTTTCACTAATAATCATTTATCCTCATCAATATTAGACAAGCTCCCCATAGATAACCTTCTAAGATCATCAACAACAATATTAGCTTTACCTGGATAGTAATGAAGGCTTATATTATAATCTTTAAGTAGCTTGAGCCGCTGCCTTTACCTGAGGTTAAGTCCCTTTTGTGTAAAAACATACTGCAAGCTCTTATGATCTGAATAAATATCCATATTCACTTCATACAAATAATGGCGCCAAACTTTTAATGCAAAACCACAGCCACTAACTCTGGGTTGTAAGTCAAATAATTCATGTGATGAGCCTTAAGTTACATAGATGAATAGGCCACAACCTTACCATACTATGTAAAAACATAACCCATACCTATATAGGACACATCACAATACAAACAAAACTATGAGTACCCTCGAGTAGGGTCAAAATAGGCATAGAAGTCAACTTATCATTCAACTTCTCAAAACTACCCTCATAAGCATCAGACCATAAGAACTTAGCCTTTTCTAAGTCAACCTTGTCAGAGAAGAAGTAATAGATTAGAAACTCTTCACAAAGCTCCTATAATACTAAACCAAGCCTAAGAAGCTCCTAGTGCTGATTGGAGTCGTAGGTCTAGGCCACCTCTTAACTGCCTCAACTTTCTGTGGATGCACTTTGATCCGTTCACTTGAAATAACATGCCCAAGAAAGGTCACAACACTTAGCCAAAATTCACACCTAGAAAAATTTGGATACAATTTCTAGTCCTTAAGAGTCTACAACACAATTTGGTGGTTACTGACATGATCCTCCTCACTTTTGGAGTACACTAAAATGTCATCAATAAAGACTGTAACAAATAAATCCAAAAACTACATAAACACCAGATTCATAAGATCCATGTAAGCAACTGGAGCATTAGTCAACCCAAATAACATAACTAAAAACTCATACTGACCATAGCGAGTTTGAATAACAATCATGGGAATATCAACTTCCTTAATTTTCAACTGATGATGTCTCAAACAAAGATCAATTTTATAGAAATATCTAACATTTTAAAGCTAATAAAAAAGGTCATCAATTCAAGGAAGAGGGTACTTATTCATTCACTATAACCTTATTCAACTGACGATAGTCTATACACATCCAAAGAGACCCATCTTTATTTTGCACAAAAAGCATAGGAGTACCCCATGGAGAAACACTAGGATGAATAAATACCTTATCAAGAAGATCATTCAACTAATCCTTTGGATCTTTCAATTCAGCTAGAGCTATTCTATAGGGAGAAATGGAAATGGGATGAGTATCCAGTAGAAGATCAATCCCAAAATCAATTTCCCTATTGGGAGGGATCTCAAGAAGATCTTCGGGAAATAGAAGATCTTCAATCCCATCCCATTCAATCATCAGTTCATTAGGGAAATGGAAGTTGAGATTTAGAATTCTATAATCCAAAGAATCATAGTACGAATGAAGCTAATACATCCCTAATATTACATAAAGATCCACCATATCAAGTTCTAACGAATCCACCAATGTTTCCTTATTATGAATGGAGACCACATAACCCCTATAGACTTATCTAGCAATAATAAAATCACCCACTGAAGTAGATATAGAAAATGGGTTGAAAATATTTCTAGGACCTAAACCAAAGTGTACAGCCACATACGGGGTCATATAAGATAGGGTGAAACTCGGATCAAGCAAATAATAAATATCATGAGAGAATAGTTGTAACACAGTAATGACCACATCGAGGGATGCCTCAGAGTTTTGATGAGTAGCAAGAGACTAGAGATGACTCCATTCAGTGTCGGTACCTGAAGTGGAGCCCTTAGGCGCAGCAACTAAAGAAGTTGTGACTGAGACCTTATTAGCCTCAGTAGAAATCCTAGCTAAAGCCCAATCTTACTGCATATGAGTAAGATGACCATAATTATTGCACTGATTTCTCCCCTCCTCATAATATCCATGGTAAAGCTACACATAAAATGTTAAGAAGGATAAGTTAGGGCTGACTGAGTTCCACTAGCTTAAGATTGGGCATCCTATGCCTTCGGACCACTGCTAGCCTAAAAATAACAATCACACAAAGGCTTAGGATAAGGATCACTAGAAGACAAATATGAATTTTCCTAATTCTTCTTCTTAGTCCACTACATATTATTTCTCCCACTGTTTTGTTGACTTGTACTTTACTCTAAAGATCTAACTTATTTTGCCTCTCTTCCATCTATGCCTACTTTTTTTCTCATATTCTGCCTGGTGCATATAAACCACTAGCCTAGAGATGTCCATATCATTATTCAAACATAGTAGCCTTACACTCTAACACTAAATCATGGGACAAACTAGAAGCAAACTTCCACATTTGGGACCTTATATTAGACACCAGTTCAGGAGCATATCGACATAAATGATGGAACTTCAGAGCATACTCCTTAACACTCATTTTACCCTGCTTCAGGTTCACAAATATTTCTGCCTTAGATTTTCTCAACTCTTGTGGAATGAAGTGATCAAGAAAAGTACCTAAAAAGTCACCCCATGCTTTCTGTGTAACATCATCACCCTTTATTGCTTCCCACTTCTCATAGCACTGATAAGCCACATCTTTCAACTGATAAGTAGCAAACTCCACTCCCTCCAAATCAGTAGCAGCATAACTTGGAAAATATTCTCCATGTCATCAATAAACCCCTGAGGATCAAAGTTGGGGGATTAAAACTCATAAACTAGCCAACCATGGTGACCTCAAATAAATTAGCAATAGGAAAAACATGATTAGACTGATGAGACTGCGATGCCACTAATTGAGCAAGCATATGAATAGATTAACGAAACTGCACATTAGAGATATCTCCCTGAGGTGACTAAGTATGAGTATCACCAGCCTTGGAAGAGCAAGAAGGACTAGTAGGGACTAGTGGAACCCTATGTAGAATGGAACAGTCAGGAGCAGGGACCCTAGACCGGGTCTACACTCCATAAGTAGGGCGAATTTCCTTCATATTTTCCTCAGGTGGGTTAGAGGTTACATCATAGTTCCTATATTTGTCAGATCTTTGAGGAGGTATGATCTTGAATACAAGTAATCCAAGAGTTAGAGAGGTTTCATATGACTAGACTATATAGCCCAAAATAAGAACACAAGAAAATAAAACATTACTAAATGCCTTATAGCTCCCTCTTATAAGTGTGGTGCGTTATACACCTATAAAAGGTATGCTACTCAACATGACTTTATGGAAACCTAACAACTTTAAACCATGATCTGATATCAAACTTGTCATAACTCGACCCCAGGCGTGGCTATAACGGGTATCTCAAGCCCATCATGGGTTGGAGACCACCATCTTAGAATTACCTTAAGAGCACAATAATAAATAGCGAAAGACAACCAAGATAGCAAAAGAAACATAGATAAACCAAATGAAATCTAAGAGTCAAAGCAAATATCAAACCCAAACTTATCCACAAAATCCTCTAAAACCAGAATATTAACTATGTTAGGACATGCCTCAGACTATAACCAAATAGAATCCAAAGCACTAAAACAAAAATTAAAGAATAATAAAATGACAAGGCCTTCTAAAAGATGGAGGCTCACCACTTTACAGCTAATTAATAGAAGCACTCAACCTAATGCTACATAGGAATAATATAAAAACCCTCATAACTTACATCATGAATAATGTAACATCTAGGGATGATCGGTGGGGCAAGCACTGGTATGTAACTCAAGGGATAGGGAAAAAATATTGCAATAACCAAAATTCATTCATAAACCATATGCACCACATTTATATATATATATATATATATAATGTTAGGATAGGGACAAGGGTCATGAACATGAGAGTTTAAGGATTTAACCTAAACTATGTAGATCGATCCTTCCTAAAGGCACCCATGGGCTATATGGGTCCAACTCCTCCTACTGGAAGGACGCCAGTGCATGTTATCCGTACAAATTAAGAAAAAACCATAAAAATGCCAACGACTTTAAGGTCATAGCCCTCCAAAAATATATTAAAGTGTGCACTAAGCACATGATCACATGGATCCCCAACACTGGCAAACGTGGCTCCAGTGTCGATCCTTTCAGGATCTACACTTTCACGATGAGCTACACAATTCCCTTTAAGCCCAAATTAAAAAAATTTTCACATTACCAACCATTAGCCAAGGAATCATTTATTATGGCATTTACTTCTTGGTATCGCTATACCAATATACTTGCAAGCTTATATAATTATGCCAAACCAATTCTCATAACCAAATTGATTCCTAAGTTTCACTTAAAAATCCAAACCATGCCCACCAAGGCCATTCAAATTCATTTTTATACTATTTATCCTTTAATGCAATGCAATAAGTTCAAAAACAAGTTAAACTATGAAATTATCCATATTCAAAATCAAGTTCACAAAGTGGGTTAAGGTTAATGCCATTATCAAGACAAAATTTCCATTAATTTGGGGAAGCCCATGTTTACCATTCCAACCATTTAAACAATGCACCATTTTAGTCATAAAAATATCAATTTAAATCATGAATAATCAATTTAAAACATGGGACAAGTAATTCCATCTGTAACAACCAAAAATGCTCAACCCAATTTTAAACCCATAATTTAAATCACATGAATATCCAATCAATTGATGTCATAAAGTAAAATTACAAGTTAGGGATGATCAATATGCTTGAAATGTATAAGGAATTGAAGTTAATTAGAAGTTTGGATTACGGATAGTGATTTCTTAAAAAAAAACCTTGAGCTTTCTTGGGTTTTGAGTTTAAGATAGAATAAGTGGTGTTTTGATCATTAAACCTGAAAGAGAGGGGTTATTTTATGTTTATAAGTCACGCAAGGGGTCAAAATAAAAAAATCCCCTCACCCCAAGTAAAAAAATAAAAATAGTTGCATGGCATGCTACTATTGCGGAGAGTACCTCCGTGTCACACCCTTATTGTGGAGGTTAACCTTTCTGAATGCCAATATAATGGAGTTTCACTGCTTTGAAATTCCAAAATAGCCCTGAACCCCTTCCAAAAATTCTGAAACTTTCCCAAAATATCCTTTTTACACCCCTAAACATAACTTAAGTTAAAAAATAATATTATGCACGAGGGAGGGTAAAAAATAAAATGATCAAATTTTATGGGGTCTCACGGTATCTATATTCTTGAGAAGTTTTCATGGTGTGCCTATATTTATCATTTTAGAATGGGGCTTAATGTTCACTTCTAGATTTTGGAGGGAGTTTTGGGAAGAGTTTGGTAAACCATTAGATCTTAGTACAACCTTCCATCCTCAGACCAACGGGTAGTCAGACGGGACTATTCAAGTTCTCGAGGATATGATTCAAGTCTGCGTTATTGTAAGACCCCACAAAATTTCTAAGCTTAATTCAACCTTTTAGGCTTGTCAAGACTTAGAAAATTCTTGCTAAGTTCCCAGACTTAGTTTATTTTTTTCCTTCGAAAGTTGAAAATCTTAGTTCATAACCATTATGTCCCTTATTGTTAATATTTTTGTTGATTAATGATCAGAGAGGTCGATAGGTATTCTCAGATGAGTTTTATATTTTTTGAAACTCATTTAGACCACGTTTTGTGTCCTAAATAGTAGACCAGCACAATCGGTGCACTACATCGCCTATCACATTGGGTAACATTGTTGTAGGTTGACAGAGTCAAAACTATTGAGGCTTAGCATGATCATTGCATGACATATCGAGTATTGCGTTAATGCCATCCACACACCGCATCAACAATCACGTCGATGCCTAGTTTTAAGTCATTAAATACTCGTATTTTTAAGGAAAAAAGGGTCAATTTACCCATCCCTATATAAGCCTATAATGCGAGATTTAACTAGGTTTCACAAAATACAATTGTTTCTGTCAAATTCCCTTAAGAACAAGTCAAGGGTTTTTAATTGAAGGTTCTAATCCAGAAGATTCCGCTGTTAATCTTAAAGTGTTGATTCATGGGTTTCTTTCACCCATGAAGCTCAAGAATCCCTTAAAAAAATATAAAGTTTGAATTCCATGTTATGAATTGAATCATATCCATGTTTATGTTGTTGTATGATTACCAAGTTGAAATATTTAATACATATAATAAAGTTATATTGGCATGTGGTTGGTATTCTTGTATTTGAAGTGAATAATGTTTTCATGATGTATTATTTTAATGTTCATACCTAATCCTCAAGTTATGCATGCAAGGGGGTTGCTAAAATGCCTAAGAGAATAAGAATTATGCTTTATGACTCAATTGTGATCAAATTGATGAATCCATGCTTTACCCTTATGTTCACAATGACCCCATGTTATTATCATGCATTGTAATGGTTTGGTGGAATGCTTATTAGATTAGAAATTTGAAATTATTACATGTTTATATGTATTTCTTTTCATGTGTAAGCTTATGACAAACAAATACTTTATGAAAATCTCCAACGTTTGTACTATGATTTATTAACTATGGTCATGCGTTCAAGAAGTGTCATGTCTTGTTAGTTTCATGCTATTGAGTCCTAGGGGTACTTGTACCCAACAATTTAGCTGTGTGCCTAAATCTAGTATCAGTTTCATAAGAATCCCAGTCACACCATGATTAGTAGTATTCTCAGTTAGTTTTAGAACTCAGTAAAATTCAACTGGTTACATAACTTAGGAAAACTCGGTAATCTCATAAACTCAGTCAATTACCCGAATTTAGAAATATTTTTTTAGTCCACGAAATTTAGTGAACTCAGTCTAGTTCATCTCAGTATAATCAGTTCAGTATCTATTCAGTTGGGAGTAGGATTTAGCATCGAGCGAACCCAAGGATAAGGGCACACGCTGACAGTAGAGGGTGTGATCCTTAGAAGCGATCTTTGCATTTCAGAACTATGTAGCCAACATAGGTTGAGATATCAATACTGATAGTTGAGGGTTGATGAGGGGGATTAACATTGACAATTTAGGGTCCACCCATTCTCCTTTGAGGACACCCCTAGATGAGGGTCCCTTATAGCTTATCCTTACCAGTGGCACGGTATTAACACCCTTCTAATTGGGGTTATAGATTGGACCCTAACTCTATACAAAAAGGGGCATGTTGGTTAGATGACCACTTCACACAATCTCAATCTTAGTCTCAGTAAAAGAACTCAGATAGTTTTCAGATTCAAGACTATCATATATAATCACTCAGTTTAGTACGGAACTCAGCTAGTTCCATCAGAATCAGGACTATAGGATGCAGTCACTCAGTTAATATTATATCGGTTATACAAAACTCATGTTATTAGTATTTAGACTCAGTAGTCAGTATTATCAAGATCTCATTTATAGTTACGTATTTATGTATGTATTCTCATGTTCATGTTATTCAGTAAGTTAGTATTGTTCATACATATGCACCCTATGCATTTAGCCTACCTCATTTTGCATACTAGTACATTTAGACGTACTGACGTATACTTTTTTTCTGCACTATGGTGTTTTATACTATAGGTTTGGATGCTCATTTTCTCAATCACACTTATCTTTGGATTCAGCCAGTAGAAGTAGTTTTGCAGTGAGTCCTCATTATTTAAGGACAGCATGATTATTTCATCACTTTATTGTTTCAGTTTTAGTAGATGAAGTTAGTTGGGGATATGTTCCATCAACTTCACAAATTTCAGACAGTCTAGAGGCTTTCAGACTAACATGTTTAGATAGTTTATTTTAGTTTTGGTATTGATATACTGTATCTCCAGATGTTATGTTTTATCAGATATTTGAACCTTATGGCCTTTTATCCCTTTTATTCCGTATGTATACACAATATTATATAGTTCTTAGCTTGTGGTCCTTCAGGATTGCTAGCATAGTGTAGCATTTTGGGTATCAGATTTGGGGTGTTACAAACTTGGTATCAGAGCCTAAGGTTCAACAATGTCCTAGGAAGTCTGAAATGTCACATCTAGTAGAGTCTTGTACATGGGTGTGTTGCGCGCCACATTTATGTACAGGAGGCTATAAGATGTTTTAGGAATAGCTCCCTTCTTTAAGTATTTATGTCATGCCAGTAAGCATGAGCTCAAATTTAAATTTTAGTCTAATCTATTTCTCCCTTTTCTCTTACAGAACATGCCTCCCAAAAGAAGAAACAGAAATCAGTCAGCCCCTCTGCCCTTCCAAGCAGATCCCTTGGATGAATATATTTCTCATCCAGAGTTTAGAGCTCCATTCAATACTCTCGTTAATTCAGTTACTTTTTAGAATGAATAAACAGTTGTCATTCTGGCTAACCAAGTGGCCAATTCAGCTGCAGCTAGGATTCGAGACTTCACCCGAATGAATTCTCCATCCCTCTTTGGGTCTAAGTTAGATGAGGACCCTCAGGAATTCCTTGATCAGGTTTAGAAAGTTATAGATATCATTGGGGTTACTACTAGTGAGAGTGATGAGCTAGCTACATATCAATTACAGGATGTGGCTGACACATGGTTCAAGTAGTGAAAGGCAGTGAGGGCTATTGATGCAGGGCCTATTAAGTGGGAGAAGTTTGCCACTGCATTTCTAGAGAGATTCTTTCTAATAGAGTTGAGAGAAGCTAAAATGTTAGAATTTATCAACCTCAGGCAGGGCAACATGATAGTGAAAGAGTATTCTCTTAAGTTTACTCAATTAGCTAGATACGATCCTTATGTAGTAGCAGACAATAGAGCTAAGATGAGTAAGTTTGTTTCTAGAGTGAATTATAGTGTGGTCAATGAGTGCAAGTCCACAATATTTATTAGTGAGATGGACATAGCTAGGCTTATGATCTATGCTCAACAGATAGAAGAGCAGAAGATTAAGATGAGAGAGAAGCAGAATAAGAGAGCAAGGATAGGTAGTTTCAACTTTCTTCAGCCTAAGTCGGAGGGTGGTAACCATTCTCAGTTCTTCCCCAAGTCATTTGTTCCAGCCTCTTTCTCAACCAGTGTGCCAATTCTTAGGTTCAAGGATGGTAATAGAGATAGGACGCCAGGCTCTAAATCTCACGGCAGTGTTAGCAGTGCCCGAACCAATCCTCTTTTTCAGACTTGTGGTAAGAATCACAAGGGTATTTTCAGAGCTAGTAGTGATTTGTATTTCGGATATGGCAATCTAGGACACAGGGTCAGAGATTATCCCCAGTTAAGATTTTATGGTCAGCGTAACCATTCCTCAACTCAGTTTGATCGCTCAAACCAGTAGGGTGCCACTTCCAAAGCCACCAGTGGGAAATGCCCAAATAGACTTTATGATCTTCAGTCCTAAAAAGATTAGGAACATTCTCCTGATGTGGTCACTGGTACGTTATAGATCTTTGACTTGCATATTTACGCTTTCCTAGATCTAGGAGCTTCTTTGTTGTTTGTTACTCCTTATATAGTTGTTGATTTTGGAGTCAATCTCAAAATTATAACAAAGACTTTTTGATTATCTACCCTAGTGGGTAAAACTATCATAACTCGGTGGGTATACAGTAACTGTCTGGTTATGGTATCTTAAAAAGTTATATCAGCAGACTTAGTTGAATTAGAGATGATAGATTTTGATGTCATTCTCGACATAGATTAGTTTCATTCCTGCTATGCCATAGTCGACTACAGAAATAGAATTGTCCAATTTTAATTTTTGAAAAAACCTGTCCTAGATTGGAAGGGTAGTACTTCATCCTTCAGAGGTCAACTTGTTTCCTACCTTCAAGCATAGAAAATAATGTCTAACTCCAGGGTATCCACTTCCCAAAATTAATGACTTGTTTGACCAACTCCAGGGTGCCAGTTATTTCTCTAAGATAGACCTCAGATCATGCTATAATCAGCTCAGAGTCAAAGAATGTGACATTATGAAATAGCTTTCCGAACTCGGTATGGTCACTTCAAATTCTTAGTAATGTTCTTTGGTCTTACCAATGCCCCAACAACCTTTATGGACTTGATGAACAAAGTGTTCAAGCAGTACTTGGACATGTTCTTCATAGTCTTCATAGATGACATCCTTGTTTACTCCCGCAGTGAGTGTGATTATGCAGAATATCTTAGAATAGTGATGCAGGCTCTCAAAAATCATCAGTTGATCGCCAAATTCAATAAGTACAAATTTTTCCTAAGGACAGTAGCATTCCTTGGTCATATCATTTCTGGGGATGGCATTATAGTTGATCCTCAAAAGACCAAATTAGTGAGAAACTGGCCCAGACCTATTTCTCCGACTAATATTAAGAGTTTTTTTGGGTTTGGATGGCTATTGCAGATGATTTGTTGAGGGGTTTTATTCTATTGCATCCCCTATGTCCAAATTGACTCAAAGTAAAGTCAACTTTTAGTGGTTAGATTTATGCTAGAAGAGTTTTCAGGAGTTGAAGACTCGACTCACCTCAGCCCTAGTTTTGACTCTTCCAAATTGTTCAGATGAGTTTGTCGTGTACTGTGATCATCTAGAGTAGGTTTAGGTTGTGTCCTCATGCAGCATAGTAAGGTCAAAGCCTATGCCTCCAGACAACTTAAGACCCATGAGAAGAACTATCAGACTCATAATCTTGAGTTAGCAGCTGTAGTCTTTACCTTGAAGATTTGGAGGCATTACTTGTATGGGGTGTATGTGGATATGTTCACAGATCACAAAAGCCTTCATTACGTATTCTCTCAGAAAGAATTAAACCTCCATTAGGGAAGGAGGTTATATCTCTTTAAGGATTATGACATGAGTGTCCTTTATCATCCGGGAAAGGCCAACGTAGTAAATGATGCTCTTAGTAGACTATTTATGGGTAGTGTTACCCATGTTGAGGAAAGTAAGAAGAAGTTAGCTTAGGAAGTTCATTAGTTATCCAGAATAGGTGTCCGCTTATTCAATTCAGCAGAAGGCATTATGTAGGTTCAGAACAGTTTTGAATCATCTCTAGTTTCTGAAGTTAAGGAAAAAAAGTTAGAGATCTCAGTCTAGTCAAGTTGAAAGAATTAGTCAGAGATCAGAAAGTAGAGGTTTTCTCCCAAGGGGGAGATACTATTTTGCGTTGTCAGGGTTATCTATGTGTGCTAGGTGTAGACAAATTAAGGCAGTGAATTCTCGAAGAAGCGCATGGTGCGCGTTACTTGATTCATCCAGGGGCCACTAAGATGTACCACAATTTGTGAGAGATCTATTGGTGGAGTGGTATGAAGAGAGATGTTTCAGAGTTTGTGGATAAGTGCTTTACATGTCAGCAGGTTAAGATTGAGCATTAGAAGCCTAGTGGGTCCATGCAAGAGTTCAATATTCCCACTTGGAAGTGGGAAGAAGTGAACATGGACTTTGTGATGGGGTTACCTTGTACTAGTCGTCAGTGTTTGCAACCAATAGTTAGAATATAAAATAATAGAATTAAAAAGAAGTTTCTACTACCGTTAGAATCTTGAACACTTAGTTACGTTACAAACCCAAACCCATAGATCCCACAACTCGGGTTAAAGGAATTAGCTACTCATAACGTAGAAATCAACAATACCAATTGTATTCATAGTTCGATAGATGATAACTTACAGAATGATGAATATTAACAAGTGTTTCTCCTTCTAAATCACAGTAGAAAATCCCCAAAAAAAGTAATAATAATTTATCCAAAAGTAAACTGTAATGTTGCAGAGAAAACTTGATGAAAACATGAAGTTCAAGATCCTCATAAA
Organism: Capsicum annuum; assembly: GCF_002878395.1. Lineage (NCBI taxonomy): Eukaryota > Viridiplantae > Streptophyta > Magnoliopsida > Solanales > Solanaceae > Capsicum > Capsicum annuum. The sequence goes on along the minus strand of NC_061118.1, from coordinate 12,903,979 downwards.
AACCCTAAATTATGCCTTAAATAATTTAGCCTAATTATTGAAACAAATCACAGATTATAGATCTTTTCTCGCACAGGTGACGACGAAGTGTTAATCCTCATCAGGAGTCTGAAAACTTATCAGAAATGTCATCAGCTTCTTCTCCAAGTTTGATGATTTCTACCTTACGATGATGATGACACTCTGATGGCTTGTGAGGAGTTTGATGACTTATCATAATTGTCACTAAGTCCTCTTCCACTTTCATGATTTATGCCTTAGGATGGCAGCATTCCTGACGGCTTATCAGACACCTGATGGCTTATCAGGGAATGTCGTCACACTTCTGCTCCTACTACCTCACACTGTCTACAGCTGATGATGATTCTCATAACTTATCAAAAAGTTGATGACTTATCAGACAAGTCGTCAACTACACTTTCTTGGCCACTTGTTCGAAATTTACCTCTTTTGCTCTTATTGTCTTAGGTTTTCTTTGCATCTTGTCTTTTACTGCAATATCAAAGAGTAAACAATCAAAAATGCCAAAATTTGCTTAAGACTTTGCAATTATTCTAAGTTAAAAGCCTCAAATGTGTTAGCATCTACTTACACATCAGCACCCTCAACTTAACACAATTGTTTGTCCTCAAGCAACTAAAACACAACCAAGAGGATACAAAGTACATTCGGCAGTCAACCATCCATATTATCTCAAAACATCTTCACCATCTCCAAGGTTAATTAATTTTAAAAAACAACTATGCATATTATTGAAGAACAACAATGCGACACAAAGGAATCAAGATATGGAATCAATTCAGCAACAACAACTATGCATGTACCAAGATTATGCTATCCAAAATAGTTAGCAACTAGCAATGTAACCAGTGTGCCCTCACTACAAAGAAGTCCCACTTTACTTATATCAGACACCACACATGTAACCATGGGGTCAATCAAAAGATGCTCACTCTCAGAATGAAGTTCCAATCAATGTATGCCAAATACCATAGGCTTGCCCTTATTTTCAGTACCAAGATTTTCAGACATGTCAGCTAGTATCACTATAGGTATTTTCTTTGGCCTGTAATGTAGGCTAGGAGCTGGTTTGATACTCGATCATATTTAAAGTGACTAAGCTTCTTGACACTACACTAGCTTCTGGGGTCTCACTTATTAACCTTTTTTTATTCTTCATTTTTCTTGATCACACATATTCAGGATGGGTGTGGTTTTTTCTACAATTATTTTTTTTACAACTTTTCTTTTCTTGTTATTTTCCACCGCACCCAGCTTTTTTATTTTTTTCTTTTACTCTACTTTTCTCCATACTCATTTTACATCACGCACCCCTATGATAGCCACTCTCAACTTAGGCCATTTGCCTAAGTCAAGGTGCACAGTGTCTAAGGAGGACGAGGGCTATAATATGTTCATTATGATATAAATGGGACAATGATATGTATCATAAAAAAAAATAGGCTATTTAGGCTCAAAATAGGGATCAATGGATATTATGCATACAGGGAAGGTCATTTAGGCTAAAAGTGGGCTAATATCAAAACGGCCTATGATCCTTTCCTAACCCCTATCCTTTAACCTAGGTAAAACTAACTGGGCAAGTTCTAGAATCAACATACAAAGTGAACTAACTAAGATCCCACACGCACATGGCACACAAGTATATCACAAGTTACTACTTATCCAGTTCATGCAATTGTTTAGCAATGATTATCAAGTCACTAGAACTAATACCATTATAAGATGCACAGTGGTCACAATTAGATGCAAATCACACATTTAAACAATCAAACCATTTTAGAGCTGTTCACAAAATAACAAAACTATGTTAACTGCCTCAGGTACTTGTATTTCTCCTAGTGAACTACAAAATATTACAACAATAACTCACCCTACACCCTCAACTTAAAATTAAAGAAAAAACTAAACTAAGGGTTAGGGTATACCTAGAGTATATCAAGCACGGGGATCATAGGTTGCCTCCCATGTATCACCTGATTTAACATCGCGGCACAACTTAGGTATCTTGATTACTTCAGACTTCATCGAGACAGATAGTAACAATACTTTTTATCGAGGTTTTTTGATCGATATAAAGTTTGAATCATTTCCCATTAACCTTAAAGATGCTTCCGTCTTTATTTTTAAGTTCTACTACTCCAGATGAGTAGACTTGACTAACTCTAAATGGGCCTAACCACTTAGATTTAAGCTTATCTAGGAATAGTTTGAGTCTAGAACTGAACAGAAGCACCAAGTCACCTTTTTGGAAATCTCATTTCTCGATCCTCCAATCATGATACTTCTTTATATTTTCTTTGTATAGGTTTGCTTTTTCATATGCCCCGAGACGGAATTCAGCCATCTGATTTAGTTGCCCCAATCTTTGCTCTGCTGTCTCCTTCCAATTCAAATTTAACTTTTTGAGTGCCCATAAAGCCTTATGCTCCACCTCTATTGGTAAGTGGCATGCTTTGCCATAGACTAATAGGAATGGTGACATACCAATGGGTGTCAAGAAAGAAGTCTGATATGCCCATAAGGCATTATCGAGCTTTCGAGACCAGTCTTGCCGACTAGCATTCATCGTTTTTTTTATGATAACTTTAATCTCTCGATTTGACACCTCCACTTGTCCACTAATTTGTGGGTTGTATGGAGTGGCTACTCTATGCTGTTTCACCCCATATTTTGCTAAGGCAGCTCAAACACTTTGTTGAAAAAATGAGATCCTCCATCACTTATAATAGTACGTGGTACTCCAAAGTGAGAGAAAATGTTCTTCTTGAGAAAAGAAACAACCCTCTTTCCTTCAATATTAGATAAGGCAACAACTTTAACCTATTTTGAGACATAATCAATAGCAACTATAATATACTTTATCCCATACGAGCTTACAAAAGGACCCATGAAATTGATGCCCCAAACGTCAAACAATTCCACTTAAAGCATCTTAGTTAAAGGAATCTCATGTCTTTCGGAGATTGACCCCTGCCTTTGACATTGATCGCACTTCAACACAAACTCGTGAGCATCCTTGAACAATGTTGGCCAATAGTAACCACTCTACAATACCTTTCTAGTCATTCAGTCACTTGCATGGTGACCTCCAACTGGGGAAGCATGATATGCTTCCAATATACATAACACATCAACTTATAGCATACATCTCCTTATAATATTGTTAGCACATCATCGAAAAAGATAAGGCTCATCCCATAAGTAGTGTGTTACATCATAAAGGAATTTCTTTCTTTGATAGAAGGAAAGATTTTCTAGAATGACTTCACTCATAACATAATTTGCAAAATCAGCATACCAAGGCATTTTTCCCATAGCAGCAACCAAGATCTCCTTATCAGGAAATGCATTATTTATCTCTATTTCATCACTAACTGCCTGCTCACCTTCCATTCTAGACAGATAATCCGCAACTTGGTTTTTGTAACCCTTTCTATATTTGACATCAAAGTCAAATTCTTGTAGCAGTAGTACCCATCTAATGAGTCATGGTTTTCCATACTTCTTAGCCATCAAATACCTTAAGGCTACATGGTCAGTGTGGACCACCACCTTGATCCCAAGCAGGTAAGCCCTAAATTTCTCAAAAGCATACATTACAGCCAGGAGTTCCTGTTCAGTGACGGTGTAGTTCTATTGTGATCCATTCAGTGCTTTGCTGGCATAATATATTGGATGAAAAAGTTTGTCCTTCTTTTGTCCTAATACAGCTCCAAGGGCAACACCACTTGGTCACACATGATCTTAAATGGTTTTGACCAGTCTGGTGAAATAATGATAGGGGCCTCATCTAGCTTCTTTTTAAGGCATTCAAATGAATTCAAGCAATTATCATCGAAGGAGAACTTTACCTCTTTCTCTAAAAGTTTGCAAAGTGGATTTGCAATCTTCGAGAAGTCTCTTATAAACCTTCAATAAAAGCAAGCATGTGCAAGAAAACTACACACTCCCTTCACTAAAATGGGAGGTTGTAGTTTCTCAATAACTTCAACCTTGGCTAAATCAACATCTACCCCTTTTGCTAAAATTTTGTTCCCGAGAACGATGCCCTCCTTTACCATAAAGTGGCATTTCTCCCAATTAAGCACCAAATTAAATTCAACACATCATTGCAGGGCCATACTCAGGTTTGCCAAACACAGCTTAAATGAATCTCCTACCACATAGAATTCATCTATGAATATCTCTAAGGTGTCCTCTACCATATCTGAGAAAATAGACATCATGCACTGTTGGAAAGTAGCGGGTGCATTGCATAACCCAAATGGTATTCTCTTAAATGCAAAGACGCCATATGAGCATATGAATGTCGTCTTCTCCTGATCTTTAGGAGCAATACAGATCTAGTTATATGTAGAATAACCATCCAAGAAGCAATACCACTCCCTTTTGGCCGATCGATCAAGCATTTAGTCCATAAAAGGCATCGGGAAGTGGTCTTTCAAAGTCCCTGAGTTTAGTTTATGATAGGCCATGCAAAATCTCCACCTAGTCACAGGACTAAGTGGAATCAAATCATTCCTTTCATTTGCAACAATAGTCATGCCCCTTTTTTTTGGGTACGCATTGAACTAGGCTCACCTATTTACTTTCAGAAATAGGGTAAACCACTCCTGCATCCAACTACTTAATAATTTCCTTCTTAAAATCCTCTTGCATTGGTGGGTTAAGATGGCACTGGTGCTCGATGGTTGGAGTACAATCTTTCTCAAGTTGTATTTTATGCGTGTAGATGCCAGGGGAAATGCCACTAATTTCTACAATAGTACATCCTATTGCTCTTTTGTACCTCTGAAATACCAAAGCAAGTGCTTCTACCTGCTGCTCACCCAAATCAGTTGCAATAATAATAGGTAGCATGTTTCCATTTCCCAAAAACATGTACCTTAAATGCACTAGCAGTTGTTAATTCCAACATCGGTGGCTCTTCAATGGATAGCTTAGAAGTGGTATTGGTTGATTAGTAAGATCAAGATCTAGCTTCTTAGGAGCATAAGAGTATGAACCTATTCCTAACAAAGCACAAATAGTCTCTTCATACTCCTCAATGCCTTCACGATTAAAATTCATCAGAACTGGGACTAAAGGCTTGACAACAAGTTTTTCCTCTATTTATACCTCCTTCTCATCCTCATAATCTACATCAATAATTGAGAACACACTTATTTCTTTATGCTGCTTCATTGATTGGCACATATGAAATCGCACAACCTCATCATTCATCCTAAATAAGAGATCATTAGATTGTAAATCAATCAACATATTTCTGATTACGAGAAAGGTTGACCTAAGATTAAAAGAACCTCAAAGCCCACCTTGAACCAGAATGACAAAATCTACAGGAAATATAAAGCTAGCTACCTTTACCAACACATCATACAAAATACAAATAGGTTATTTTACCGACATATTCACCATCACGAGTCGCATGTTGGTGGGTGTGGGATTTACCAAACCTAGCTTTTTATATACAACTAGTGGCATCAGATTAATGGTCGCTCCTAGATCACATAAGGCCTTAGTGAATTCCAGAGACCCAATCGTATATGGAATAGTGAATGCTCCTGGGTTTTCCTTCTTCTGCACCAAGGACCTCATAGAAATAATGCTACAATAATTGAGATTATCCTCCGATTCATAGCTCACCGCTCTTTTCTTCATCACAAGGTCCTTTATGAATTTAGAATACCTTGGAATTTGCTCAAGTGCCTCCACCAAAGGCACATTTATTGTTAAATTCTTCAACATTGCCATGAATTTACTAAATTTCATGTCGTCAACCTTTTTCTTCAATCCTTGATGAAAGAGAGGTGGTGGTTTTAGGAGAGTTTTCACCACTACTTTCCTTTCCTTCTCTTTACCCTTTTCTAACTCATTAACCTACTGATGATTAGAAGGGATATCAATTCCATCTAGCTTCTTAGGCTCCACTAGATTATCTTTTTCAAGCTCACCATCTACTTCAATCATATCTTGAACTCTACCTTTACCCACAGAAGGGCCAGGTAATATCTTACCACTTCTAGTAGTAATATCCATACATGAGATATTATTCTGTGGATTTTGAACCATATAACTAGGTAATGTTCCACTCTTCCTCTGGTTTAGCACTGCGGAGAGTTGGCACATTTATTGTTCCAGCTGTTTGATAGAAGTAGAGTATGAGTTTACCAACTGACTCATAGAGGGTAGATCGATCTTCATGGTAGTCACCCCTGAGTTGGTACCCTCTACTCCCTTTAACAATTTAGCCATTATGTCCTCCATGGGCATCTTTTTAAAACTTGTTGTAGCAGCCTCACAATTTCCAAGAGGGACATATAACCCGCTACTATCATTATTACTCCTCTAATTTCCTTGCTCCTGGTTCTTATATCCAGCCTTGTCATAATAAGTCTGACCTTGATTTCCTTGGTTATTACCTCAGAAACCCCCTAATTATTTACAAAGTTTGCCTCTTCTTCTGAGTCAGATTCTACTTTGCCCTGTAATCCCACAACCTTTACTTTCTCAATTTTACCTGATAGTAATGCTTGGTTAGCAAGTCCATCTGCATTTTTAGGTGAGCCATGTCTTGATCACACTCCTCATCTCTTCAGTATTGTTCCTCAGTCATACCAACAAAAATAGTAGCATTTTCTACCACAAAGTCTCTTGTATGCCATTCTCGAATCTATTGGGTCTTTCTCTCTAGTATTTTTGAAGCCTTTGGAAATGTAAGATCAACAAACAAATTGCCAGCAACATTATCTATAATTGGTTTTGTCATAGAGATAAGAGCATTGTACAAAGTCTCCATAAAGTGTATGTCCGTCATGTTATGGTTCAGACACTGCATCAACTTCTTTTTAAATCTCTTCCAAGTTTTATGCAAGGCTTCAGTTGGGAGCTATCTAAAGTTACTGATCTTATCTCTCAACTGTACCCACCTGGAAAGTGGAAGGAACCTTTCTAGGAAAGTTTTGTTCAACTACCTCCAGTTGGTTATAGAATTGGGTGTCTGCTCATTAAGCCATAATGTTGCCTCCCCAGATAGAGACAACGAAAGCAATCTTAAATGAACAATATTCTATCCTACTCCTGGGTTATCAAAAGATTTATAAATGGTGACAAAGTTCATCAGATACAAGTTTGGATCATCCCCAAGAACGCCATCAAACAACCCCTTCAGATGAAGGAGTTGAATCATAGTATTCATAATGTTGAATTTTGCCCCAGGTGCTAATGATGGAGGAATAATTGCATCTGTTTCACCTATTCCATCTATTCCATCATCATCATCTTTGAGGTCATACTGGACTAGCTGGTGATCTTGCTTTCCTCAAAATAGATAGTTTCGGTTAGTATTATGCTGTACTGGTGCAGCTATTTGCTCTGCACGCCTTGAGTTACAAGGGTTTAGAAACTCCTCGTCTCCCAAGTATTCATTCTTAGGATTTAGATGTCGTACTTGTAGACCATCATTCGGCACATTCACTTAAGCTCTAGCTAAGGCAACAAACCTGTCACCCTCTTGTTGGTCTACCATTCTGCCTATTAGTTGTGGTTCCAGATTAAATGGTAATAATGGTTCTTCAAAACTTCTAGTTCTTGGAATAAACCACAAAAGTCCAGTAAACAAAAACAACAAATAAATGTAAAACTAGGAAACTTGACTACTAGTCAATTAGTGCACACAAACTTTAATTTACAACCGTAATCCCCGGCAACAACACCATTTTTGATAATTCTCAAACTACACCTCTCTTATGAGAATGTAAGAGGTCATTATCAATATATAACCCAACTAGGTTAGGGTTGAATTCCACAGGGAATATGGTGTGAATTTGAGTTATCTGCGGGTTAATCAACTGATAGTTAGTAGTTTCCTGTGATTGGGTTTTTTTGAAAAGGTAGCAAATAATTACTTCTCAATTCAGTGTTTGAAATCAATATGATAAGGAAAACCAGAGTTATGTTCACTATGGGTGTTGGGATTTGACAGACACTAGTAACAGTTTAAGATTCTTGTGGTAGGTAGGAACAACAGACTATCCTTATCGAAGTTATGTCTAAATGTTTCTCAACCTATTTAGACATTTAACCACCTAATTCTTTTGAACTTAGGAAATTTATATTTCTTAATAGGATGTTATCTCAAGTTAATTAATCTCATTACAACATTAATTAATAAATGGAAGTTTGATGCTTCCAAGTCCCTGTTGATAATTCACTTCTTACAAGGGTTAATTTCTTATCTCAAGCAAATCACTAGTAAGCAAGGCCTATTGTTTGCAACCAACAGTTAGAATATAAAATAATGAAATTAACAAAAATTTTCTACCATCGTTAGAATCTTGAACACTTAGTTACATTACAAACCCAAACCCATAGATCCCACAACTCGAGTTAAAGGAATTAGTTACTCATAACGTAGAAAGCAACAATGCCAATTGTATTCATAGTTTGATAGATGATAACTTACAGAATGATGAATATCAAAAAGTGTTTCTCCTTCTAAATCACATTATAAAATCCCCCAAAAAAGTAATAATAATTTTTCCAAAAGTAAACTGTAATATTGCAGAGAAAACTAGAGAGAAAACTTGATTAAAATGTGAAGTTTAAGATACTCAGAAAAACCATAAATTATTCCTTAAATACTTTAGGCTAATTATCGAAACAAATCATAGATTACAGATCTTTTCTCGCACGGGAGACAACGAAGTATGATGCCTCATTAGGAGTTTGATGACTTACCAGAAAAGTTTGGAGATTTCTGCCTTAGGCTGATGATGACACTCTGACGGCTTATGAGGAGTCTAATGACTTATCATAATTATCATCAGGTTCTCTTCCATTTCAATGATTTCTACCTTGGGATAACGAAATTCTTGACGGTTTATCAGACACCTGATGGCTTATCAGGGAATATCGTCATACTTCTACTCCCACACCTCACACTATCTACAGCTAAAGATGATTCTTATAACTTATCACAAAGTTGATGACTTATCACACAAGTTGTCAACTACACTTTCTTGGCCACTTGTTCCAAATTTACCTATTTTGCTCTTATTGTCTTAGTTTTTCTTTGCATTTTGACTTTTACAACAATATCAAAGAGAAATCAATCAAAAATGACAAAATTTTCTTAATAATTTGCAATTATTCTTAGTTAAAAGACTCTAATGTGTTAGCATCTGCTCACACATCAACAGATGGTCAAGCAGAAAGGACCATCCAGACTTTGGAAGATATGTTGCGAGCGTGTGCAATTGATTTCAAGGGTAGTTGGTATGACCACTTGTCTTTGATTGAGTTTGCATACAACAACAACTATCATTCCAGTATTAAGATGGCTCTATTCGAAGCTCTCTACGGTAGGAGATGTAGATCTCTAATTGGTTGGTTTGAAGTAGGTGAGGCTACAGTAGTAGGGCCTGACTTGGTATTTGATACCTTAGAGAAGGTCCAGTTGATTAGATAAAGGCTAGATACAGCTCAGAGCTGACAAAAATTGTACGCAGACGTGCAAAGAAAAGATCTCGAATTTGAGATTGCTGATCATATTTATTTGAAAATATCTCCCATGAATGGAGTGAAACGATTCAGCAAAAAGGGAAAGCTCAATCCCCGATATGTCGATCCCTTCAAAATTCTCAGTCACTCAGTCACTTTGGCAAGGTACCTTATGAGCTCGAATTGCCTTCAGATCTAGCCTCAGTCCACCCAGTGTTTCACGTCTCGTTGCTTAAGAAGTGCATATGTGAGGCAACATTTATAGTCCCTATAGAGGGAATACACATTCAGAACAATTTATCTTTTTAGGCTTGTCAAGGGGTCTCAGACTTAGAAAATTCTAGCTAAGTTCCCAGACTTAGTTTATATTTTGGCCTTCAAAAGTTGTCAATCTTAGTTGGTGACCATAATTTCCCTTAATGGTCCATATTTTTGTTGATTCATGATCAGAGAGGTTGATAGGTATTCCCGGAAAAGTTTTAGATTTTTTGGAACTCATTTAGATAATGTTTGGTGTCCTAAAATAATGGAGCAACACGATCTTAGTGCACCGTGTCACCTATCGTATTGGTTAACATTGTTACAGGTTTCCAAAGTCAAAAATACTAAAGTTATGTTGAAATCTTTAATACATATAATGAAGTTATGTTTGCATGTGGTTGGAATTCTTGTATATGAAGTGAATAATGTTGCCATGATGTATTATTTTAATGTTCAATGCCTAAGCATCAAGTTATGCATGCAAGGTGGTTGCTAAAATGCTTAAGAGAATAAGAATTATGCTTTATGACTCAATTGTGACCAAATTGATGAATCCATGCTTTACCCTTATGTTCATAATGACTCCCCATGTTATTATCATGTATTGTAATGGTTTGGTGGAATGCTTATCAGATTAGTCTTATGAAATTATGATATGTTTATATTCATTCCTATTCATGTGTAAGCTTATGACATAAAAATACTTCATGAAAATCTCCTATGTTTGTACTATGAATTGTTGACTATGGTCATGTGTTCAAGAAGCGTCATGTCTTGTCAGTTTCATGCTATCGAGTCCTGGGAGTACTTGTACCCAAAAATTTAGTTGTGTGACTAGAGCCGGTGTCAATTTCATGAAAATCTCAGTCATGCCATGATCAGTAGTATTCTTAGTTATATTTAGAACTCAGTAGAATTCAGCCAGTTACATGACTCAGGAAAACTCAGTAATCTCATGAACTTAGTCAGTTAATAAAATTCAGAAATATTCCATCAGTCCATGGAATTTAGTGAACTTAGTCCATTTTACCTCAGTATAATCAGTTTGGTGTCTATTCAGTTGGGAGTAGGATTCAGCACCGAGCGAACCCAAGGATGAGGGAACACACTGACAGTAGATGGTGTGATCCTTAGAAGCAATCCTTGCATGCAGAACTATGTAGCTAGCATAGGTTGAGACATCAAAATTGATAGTTGAGGGTTGATGACGTGGATTAACACTTCCATTTGAGGGTCCTACCATTCTCCTTTGGGGACACTGCCAGATGAGGGTCACTCACAGCTTGTCCTTACCAGTGGTACAGTATAGACACTCTTCCAATTAGGGTTATAGATTGGACCCCAGCTCTATACAAAAAGGGACATATCAAGTGGATGACTACTTTCTACAGTCTCAGTTTTAGTCTCAGTAAAAGAACTTAGATAGTTCTTCAGATTCAGGACTGTCAGATACAGTCACTTAGTTCAGTATAGAACTCAGCTAGTTCCATTAGAATCAGGACTGTCAGATACAATCACTCAGTTAACAGTATATCAGTTATACAAAACTTATGTTATTAGTATTCAGACTCAGTAGTTAGTGTTATCATGATATCATTTACAGTTATGTATTTATGCATGTATTCTCACGTTTATGTTATTCAGTCAATTAGTATTATTCATGCCTATGAAACCCATGCATTCAGCCTACCTCACTTTGCATACCAGTACATTCAGACGTACTGACACATATTTTTCTTCTGCACTATGGTGTTTTATACCAAAGGTTCGGATGCTCAAGTTCCCGATCGCACTTAGCTTTAGATTCGGCCAGCAACAGTAGTTTTGCAGTGAGTCCTCATCATTATAGGATAGCATGATTAGTTCATTACTTCATTATTTCAGTTTTAGTAGACGAAGTTAGTTGGGGACATATCCCATCAACTCCACAATTTTTAGATAGTTTAGAGGATTTCAGACAAACATGTTCAGATAGTTTATTTTAGTTTTGGTAATGATATACCATAATTCTAGATGTTATGTCTTATCAGATATTTTAACCTTATAGCCTTTTATCCCTTTGATTATTCATTTATACAGTATATTATGTAGTGCTCAGTTACAGATATTAGTCATAGGTTAGCTTGTGGTCCTTTAGGATTGCAAGCATCATGTAGCATTTCAGGTATCCGATTCAGGGCATTACAATTATGGATTTTGGAGGTCAATGGAAGCATCATTTATCTTTGGTAGAGTTCGCTATAATAATAGCTACCATTCAATAGTGAGATGGCGCTCTTCAAGGCTTTATATGGTAGAGGATGTCATTTTTTGATTTGTTAGTTTAATACCTTTAAGATTAAACCCCGCATTACTGACCTTCTTCAAGAGCTGTTGGATAGGGTCAGGGTGATTTGGGATAGGTTAAAGGTAGCTTAGCGTAGTCAGAAGGCTTATGTAGATTGTAGACTTTGTGCCATGTTGGAGTTTTTGATTGAGTATTTCTTTGTGTATCTCCCATGGAGGACGTGATGAGGTTCGGGAGGAAAGTCAATATCACCCCAAGATATATTAAACCTTTTGAAATCTTTCTCACAATTGTATAGATAGCTTATGATTTAGCCTTACCCCCAGATTTTGCTGCTATCCATTTGGTTTTCCTTGTTTCTATATTGCAGCGATACATTTTAGATACATCTCATGTGCTTAAATGTGACTTAGTTTAGTTGGATGAGCAATTGACCATTATGGATGAGCAGATGTTCATATTAGTTAGGGATGTTAGGCAGTTTCACTCTAGATATATTGTAGTATTTAAGGTTTAGTAGAGGCACCGCCAGTAGAGAAGGCCACTTGGGAGATCGAGACTGAGATGCTGACCTAGTATCCTCATATGTTTGAGATTTTAGGTGCATCCTAACCTTTTACTTTTGTAGACAAAAGATCTTTCGATAGTGGATATTGTAATAAACCTTCAGGTCATTTTCTGCATTTAGAGCTTTCCTATAGATGCCTAAGTCATTTGACTTACAGGAGATGACAGTTTAGTTTTTGGCAATTCATTTGGTTTTTATAGCTAATTCCCAATTTTGAAGTTTTCACTGGTTAAAATTAGATACTAGGTGTAAACTTCAGTCAAATAACATCGTATGCTAATTTTGTCAGTTGGTGCACCTAGCTAGTGTATTCGCTTCAGTGCCCATGGGGTTGCTTAAGAAAATGCCGCTTAAGCAGACAATCGATTGCTTAAGCGACTTGGTATGCCCAACTGGTGTTTCTTAAGTGATTCCTTTTCAACTCCAGCGATTGCCTCTTAAGAAGCCAAAGGTTTCTTAAACGATATGTACGGGGCTCAGCAAGTATGGCTAAAGCAACACTTGGTCGTTTAAACAACCCAGTGTCTGCTTAAGTGGCACCTGTACTCCTGGGAACCTTATAAATTCCTCACTTAGTACATTTTCTCCCTTTTCTCACCCATTTACAAGAGTGTAGAACCCTAAAATGTGTGAAAACTTGGGAGAACTATTAGTGGTTGATTTTAGGGTGTTCATAAGCTCTAATAACACATTTCTTCTCTGAATTCTTTGTAATCTTCCATCAATTTCATGATTAAATCCTATATTATTTTCCAAAATCTCTAAAATATTTGTGGGTTGATTGTATCACCATTTAAGATTGGAGTTTACCAAATCTTGAGGGTAAATGTTCCTTGACCATAGAGGGACACATTGACAGTTTTGAAATTGTGATTCTGTAAGGGGGCCCACATAGGATTTTTACGTAATTGTAGACCCGAAGCATAAAAAATATATATGAGTATCATTTTTCTAATTTTGATGGTTAGATTATGATTTTTAAAGAGTGGCATCTTGCAGAAGCCTCTCAAAAAGAGAAATCTATGATTTAACAAATTTCTTTAGGCTTTGCTTTGGCATCTGAAATGCTCCAAAATTGGCCTATGTCAAAGGGGAACCTCCATCCCACATGAACTGAAGGTCACCTCGATAACCCAACCCAATCATACACATGTCCATCACAAGGGTCGAGTGAATCTTGACTACATAACAAGATAGCAGAATTACTAGTAGAATACATAACTAAACGATGTCTACCATTTCATAGATATCAACACACTATCCAATACACCCAAGTCCATAGTCATCCATAATACCTTTATACAAACCGATGTTTATAAATGTATATAACGGGAAAAGTCCCCGATAATAGCCAAACCAAGTGAAAATAAGGCCAAGTATAAAGATAGGAGACCAAGAAGGAATGTATTTAAAAATAAGAAGCTTAACACTCCCAATTCAATGCACGAACCGTTTCAATCAGCTAATCACTATGAAGAAAGACAAGATGATGCTTCAGCCCCTATGTCGCGGGGGGACATAGCATCTAAAGATGGTTAGCGGTTGGAGCGCTAGTATATAACTCAAGGATAAGGATAAAATAGAATCATCAATAAACAACATGTCAATATACTATGTTCAACCATATTCACGACCTTATCTATAGATATAGGTAAATCACATGCTAACAAGTTAACAAGTCATAACAACATCCTCAAAGCACTCAATCATGAGACATGAAGTGGAGGACTTCGACCTTCCACACTTAGATTCAACAATTATTATTAGGTATGGGATTTCAACAAAATTCACATATCCCTTAGATGAAGGAATTTAAATATGTATACACTCATTAGGCAAGGGAATCTTACCACATACACATTCATTCCAGAAAGGGACTCTAACCATACACTCACATTCATTTAGGCAAGGGACTCTAACCATATTCATACACATTTTGAAAGGGACTCTAACCTCGTGCCATATTAGATAGGGGACTCTAACATAAGCCATTTCATTTGGCAAGGCACTTCAACCTCAAGAGATCTCATTAGGATAGGGACTTTAACCACAAACGATTTTATTAGGCAAGGGACTTTAACCTCAAGTCCTTTTATTAGGCAAGGAAATTTAACCTCAAGCCATTATGACTATCATTACTCGACATTGGCACTCAAACCATTTCTCCATACATCATCATCTATTCAATTCAAACTCAAGGACTCTAGCCAATTTAGATAATTCAACACTATACATGACAACGTGGCCCTTATGAGAGCTTTTTTGCTCAACCATTTCAATACACCAATGCCTTAATTAAATTCATTATATAATTTAATTTATGGTCATCAAGACCCTCAAAAACTATTCACATTTCATTAGCAATCTTATACCACATTCATACCACACTTTAGTTCAACACATAATTCAAGTTCATTTTGGTGTTTAGGGACTTTAGCCCATCATTAACCATCACCCAAAAAGTTCATCAATGTCACCATACATGGCTCATAATACCTTTACAATATCATTTAACAACTATTCATACTTATTGGGCCATTTCCCTAGTTTAAAATATCATCAACATAAGACTACACAATTCACTTAGACATTTTTACAAACACTGTGTGCATGCCTTTACCAAGGTCATTTGTATGGTAGAAATCATAAATATTAGAGTTACTCAATACTAACATGTTATACCATATACAACAAGCACCCACATGTGCAAATTATCATCAATAACATGTATAAACACAAGTCTAAGCAAAAGTCCACACTATTCATCATTAGGCAATAAAACCCTTTCATTTAATTTCAAAATCACCATGTACACTTACTAATACAAGTGCAACATACATGGGTTTAGAGTTATTTATCAAGGGTAAGAGTTAAATTCCTTAGACAAATTGATTCAGCAAGAGTCTTCTCTTCACTTTGCCTCTTGAAGATCACCCTTGAAACCCTAGCCTTCAATTCTTCAAAGATGAGTTTAAGAGATTGGTTAGGGTGCTTGATCCATCAAAATGGATGTTTAAGAGGCTATAAAAATTTATATAGTGAGGGACTTAGGGTTTTAGGCATAGAAAATGACCATAAGGACCTTACGTAAGAGTTGGAAAATAGACCCGTCCAAGGGTACGACTCACTAAAGGAACCATACTCTAGGATACGAGTGGTACCCTAAATTGTACCCTAGGCTTCTCTTAGGTCACCTACACTAGGTACGACCACAAACCCTTTAGTAGTATCCAAAGGGTATGAATCAACCCCTAACTCGTATGCTTCAACTGTATCAAAAATAGTCCACTAAAAGTTCAAGTCAATACTCTATACAACTAACTTGGTATGACTCGTACTATTTGCTATGATTGAGGAGCGGGTCACTCGTACCTAGGACAGTGAGTAACCCTCACCAACATTACTAGGATATGAGAGTGTAGGGGAAGGAGGATATGACTCATATCCAAGGGGTATGACTCATGCCCCTAGTCGTACCCACCTGGAGATACTAAATGAAAAAGTTATTATCAAGGTTCAAAGCCTAGGCGTTTCAATTTTCCCCCACATGGATAATTCGTTCGTGAATGATGGGTAAGGCAAGTATACAATCAATTTAACACATTATTACCCATCAAACTAAACTTCAATTGAGTTAGGATAAAACACACAACAAGGATATAATGCACATCATGCTCATTATCAATCGACTATTCATTTTGATTAGATTTGGGTCTCAAACCCATTAATTAAAAAATGTTTACTCATTTCACAACTTACAGACTCTAACCCATCAATTATACAAGATACTTGCTCAACTCAAAGACTAGTGACTCGAAGCCATCATCCATTAAGACATGAATTAACTCCAGGTATTAGGGACTTAAACGTATCCCAACCAACACACACATGATTTTAAAGCATTTGGGACTTGAACCCGTGGTCTAACATGACACAAATCAATTCAATGCTTGGGGACTTTAACCCATCGCCTAAACAAGGAATAACTAAATTCAACACATTGAGGACTTGAACCCATTGTCTATCAAGACATAAATCATGGTAAGAAGATTAACACATACCTTCATCACAAGTTCTCAAGATGGGAAACAAATACGGATACTTGGATTCATGTCCTCTTCCGCCTTCCAAGTACCTTGCTCAAACTTTTGGTTCCTCCATAAAAACTTTATTGAATCCACTTCTTTTGTTTGTAACCGGCGAACTTTCTGATCCAAGATCCTCACTGGGATCTCCTCATAGGACAAAGAGTCCGAGATGTCAACATCCTTGAAGGGAACAAACAATAAAGGATCATCCATATATTTCCGCAACATAGAAACTTGGAATACCAAGTGAATGAAGTTTATGCTAGAAGGCAACTCCAACCCATAGGCAACATTGCAACCCGCTTCACAATCAAGTAGGGACAAACATACCGGAGACTAAGCTTCCCCTTTTTACCAAACCACATCACTCCCTACATGGACGAGACTTTCAAGAATACCCAATCACCAATACTAAACTCTAAGTCCCTACACCTTGCATCCGTATAGGACTTTTGACGACATTAAATGATTTTCAATCTATCATGAATTACCTTCACCTTCTCTAAGTCTTAGTGAACTAAATCGGGGCTAAGAAACTTACCCTTTCCAACTTCGTACCACCCTATAGAAGATCGACATCTCCTACCATACAATACCTCAAAAGGGTCCATGACAATGCTAGAGTGGTAATTATTATTATAGGTGAGCTCAATCAAAGGCAAGTGGTAATATCAACTACCATGTTAATCAATCATATAAGTCCGCAACATAGCCTCTAATGATTAGATGGTCCTCTTTTCTTTCCTATCTGTATGTGGGTGGAAGGTGGTACTAAGGCAAACTCTAGTACCTAAAACTTTTTGGAATGACTTCTAAAACTAGGATAAAAATAGAGGACCATGATCCGATATGATCAAAACTAGAGCACCATGCAACTTCACGATCTCCGCAAGATATAACTTAAAATAATCTTATGACGAGTAATTTGTTCTCACGGGGAAAAAATGAGAAAACTTGGTCATTCTATCAACAATGACCCAAATAGAATCACATTAATTTTAAGATTGAGGAAGATCGGTAACAAAATCCATATTAATTGCCTCCTATTTCCATTCGGGTAATGAAATCTCATGATACAAGCCCTCAGGCCTCATGTGTTCAACTTCCACTTATTGGCACATCATACACTTGGACACATAACTAACCACATGATATTTCATATTACCCCATTAATATAACTCTCTAAGATCATGATACATCTTGGTAGAACCGGCATGTATAGCATACCAACGTTAATGCACAAACTACTTTAATCACCTATTCACTATGCAAGAAGAGAAGATGATGCTCATGTCCCTATGTTGCATAGGGACATAGCATTCGGAGATAGTTAGTGATTGGAGCGCTAGCATATAACTCAAGAATATGGATAAACTAGCATCATCAATAAACAACAAGTCAATATACGATATTTAACCATATTCATAACCTTAACCATACATATAGGTATATCATATGCTAACAGGTAAACAAGTCATAACAACATCCTCAAAGCGCTCAATCACGAGACACAAAGCGGAGGACTCCAACCTTTCACACTCAGATTCAACAATTCTTATTAGGTATAGGACTTTAACCACATTCACATATCATATAGACTAAGGGCTTTAATTGTGTTTACACTTATTAGGCGAGGGACTCTAACCACATATACATGCATTAAAGTAAGGGACTCTAACAATACACTCACATTCAATTAGCCAAGGGACTCTAATTATATGCCTACATATTTGGCAAGGGAATCTAACCTCATGTCGTATTAGATAGAGGACTCTAACCCAAGCCATTTAATTTGGCGAAACTCTTCAACCTCAATAGATCTCATTAGGAAAGGGACTTTAACCACAAGCAATTTCACTGGGCAAGGGACTTTAACCTCAAGCCATTTTATTAGTCGAGGAACTTTAACCTCAAGCCATTATAACTATCATTAGTCGACATTGAGACTCTAACCCTTTGTCTATACATCATCATCTATTAAATTACACTGAAGGACTCTATTCCACAAAGATAATTCAACATTATACATGACCGTATGGTCCTCATGGGAGCCTTTGTTGCTCAACTATTTCAATAGGCCAATGCGTTAATTCAATTCATCAAATAATTCAATTTATTATCATCAAGACCCTCATAAACTATTCATATTTCATTAAAAATCTTATACCACATTCATACTAAACTTTAGTTCTACACATAATTCAAGTTTATTTTTATGTTTTAGGACTTTTACCCCTTATTAACCATCACCCAACAAGCTCATCAATTTTACCATACATGGCTCATAATACCTTTACAATATCATTTAACAACTATTCATACTTATTGGGCCATTTCCCTAGTTCAAAACATCATCAACATAAGACTAGACAATTCACTTAGACATTTTCACAAACACCTTGTGTGCATGCCTTTACCAAGGTCATTTTCCTGGTAAAAACTATAAATATTAGAGTTACTCAATACTCACATGTTATACCATACACAACAAGCACCCACATGTGTAAATCATCATCAATAACATATATAAACACAACTCTAAGAAAAAGTCCATACTATTCATTATTAGGCAATAAAACCCTTTCATTTGATTTAAAAATCACCAAGTACACTTACTAATCCAAGTGCAAATTGCATCAGTTTAGAGTTATTTATAAAGGGTAAGAGTTACATGCCCTAGACAACTTTATTCACCTAGAGTCTCACCTCACTTTGCCTCTTGAAGATCACCCTTGAAACCCTAGACGCCAATTCATCAAAGATGAGTTTGAGAGAGTATTTAGGGTGTTTGATCCATCAAAATATATGTTTAGGAGGCTACAAGCACTTATATAGTGAGAGGGCTTAGGGATTTAGGAATAGGAAATAACCACAAGGTCCATAGTTTAAAGCTGGAAAATTAACTCGTCTATGGGTACAACTTACTAAAGGAACTGTACCTTAGGGTACGAGTGATACCCTAACTCGTACCCTAGTCTTCTCCTTGGTAACCTAAGTTGCAAAAGTGACCACACACCCTTGAGTTGCATCCATAGGTTATGACTCAACCCCTAACTCGTATGCTTCAACTATATCAAAAATAGTCCACTAAATATTCAAGTATAAATTCTATACGACTCACTTGGTACGACTCATACCCTTTGGTATGATT
Organism: Capsicum annuum; assembly: GCF_002878395.1. NCBI lineage: Eukaryota > Viridiplantae > Streptophyta > Magnoliopsida > Solanales > Solanaceae > Capsicum > Capsicum annuum. The sequence goes on along the minus strand of NC_061118.1, from coordinate 12,884,099 downwards.
GAGGATGGGGTCACTCGTACCTAGGATAGTGAGTAACCCTCACCATACTGCCTAGTATATGAGAAAAGAGGGGAAGGAGGATACGACTCATATCCAAGGGGTACGAGTCATACCCCTAGTCGTACCCACCCTAGAGACACCAAATGAAAAAGTTCTTCTTACAGTTCAAATCCTAGGTGTTTTAGTATACAAGTTGGCTAGTTTATCTTCCCCACAGATTTAGCTAATTCATTGTATATTTATAATATTATGCTATATACGAGAGGGGATTAAGTTCTTGGAGGTAACAATCAATATAATTAGCATTAATTGGATTGTTAAACTACCTTAGAATCATAAATTAAGAGTAATTGTCTTTGTTACTCATGTTTAGGTTAGAATTGCTATTTTAGGGCTAATTGTGGCTTGTTTGACATCTAAAAGTAAATTTAGATACCATATCCTAGTTAGGGATGGAATTTGCCTTAGTATGGATTTTTTGGGATTAAAAGTGGACCCTTCTAGCTCACCTTAGGCCAAGACTCTTGTTAGTTCTGTGTAGACTTAATCGGCAAAATATATCCTTGAAGTTGCATATTTAGGGTTTGAGAAGATTAGATCCTTGATACATATGCTAGTTTGTACTTAGGAATTGATACTAGTTCTAGTTCTAGTTCTAGTTCGGTGATTTATGATCTTCAGATCGGTTCAAGTTTGGTAGTTGATTAAATAAATTCCAGCTCAAGTACTGCATTTGATTATATTAGTTTCAATTTAAGTTTGGCATTTGATTGTACAAGTTTTGATTCAAGTCCAGCATTGATGGATTGCTTATGATGGTTATGAAGTTGGTTCAAATCTGAGGTTGATGGTATTGATGGATTCTCAATTATCGCCTGAGATATGGATAATTAATGAAATTTTGGTTATATACTTTCTTAATTACACCCTCCATGATTATGGGGGCCCACATTGGGTTATTTACTTTTCCATACCGACTGGCTTATGAGGGCTAGCCTGGTAGTATTATTTATGCTTTCATCCATATTATATTTATTTTAGTTATTTATTTTACAGTATTGGAGAGTTATTCCAGGTTTGACCTTTATCATACATATATCATTATTTAGCTTAGTAGACTAATGATGCTTACTGAGTACCCGTGGCTTTGGTACTCATACTACAATCTTGTACCTTTTTGGTGCAAACTTGAGTTCTAGTGATCATCGTTGACACTGAGATTGTGCTGAGTTGAGTTTGGAGAAAGGTGAGCTCTTGGAATCGGAGTTGCCCTTTTTCCTTTTATTATTTATGTATAGTCTTTTACTATTCAAGATGGATGGATATTTAACTATTTTAGTACTTATGTTCCTTTTGTTAGTAGCTCTTGTACTGACTCTACTAGGTCGTGGGATTTTATTTCTATCTTATCTATATTTTAGACTATTGTTAGTACTTAAATTATTATTGTAAGTCTTTACTTGCAAATTTCCAACTTTTATGACTTCTTCCACCAAGCTGGCCCATTACTTATAGCTCCAAGTTATGGTTTGGCTTACCTACTAGTAGGATAAAGTAGGTCCCATCATGACTCATAAATCAGGTCATAATTCATTAAAGCATGCATAGAAAAGTCATAAAATCTATTCTTGTACTCGGTAGTTGTTATATTACCCTACTCTAGGTCATCAAATTCATCTCTCAAACTCTTCCTTAGTAATGACATGAGAATGGTTATAAGACTGAGATAGAAATGAGAGAATCAAATTATGAGTAACCATTACTTTAAGCTGGATCTTGTTTTGTGAAGAAAAGATGAAAGGTTTAGGACATGAATACTCGAGGTATTACAATACATATCCCCCTTGGGATATTTCGTCCCTCAAATAATACTAACTTAGCTGAGATACTAAGGAAAGACTGAGATGATGCACGGGGAACTTACGGACTGAATCATGACTAAATATTTAGATTCTAAAACTGATGCATTATGCATGAACTGAGCTGAATTCGCAAATTACCCGAATGTAAAAAAAACTACCTCTTGGAATAGCTATATTTATGAGACTCCAGATAGTATGACTAGATGGAAAGATAGAAAACCATAGGTACTTATCTATCTGACTGCTAGACTGGATTGCTGGCTATACAGACTGAATCATACTGAAAGCTTATACTCAACTATACATTCCACTTCAAAACTGTACTTCACTTAATGCTAGTTAAAATATTCACATGGGCACTAATAACTCTATCTACTGAAGTTTGAGCTGAACTGAATTCTCTCATTATGATCAAGCCTACTCGAATCTACAAAGTACACACATAACACTATAATACTAGTCTAAACAATGAATTTAATGCCCCATAGTTTTCACCACTTCTCATCTCAAGAATAATTCATATTACCACTTCAACAACTAAATTCAACCCCTTACTAGGAATTTACTGATGTACAATGCATTCATCCACGTATACACCAACATGACATTTAAGACTATATTCATAACCACATATGAACTTCTTGGAAAACAACCACAAATCATCTTTCTTATATTCTCTAAACCCCTATCAATAACAACTTTCTTGCACTATTCTTAAGAAGAAACACATAGAATTCTCAACTAACCTTGACATATACAAGAAAATTTAACCTCAATCTTCCTTCAACCCTATAGCCTTAGATACAATAAGCATATTATAATATTTTCTTCAATAAGGAACATTTACTCTCTCCCATCTAAATAATTACTCATCACTACTATCATTACATAAGAAGAGGTCATTGAAAGATTAGAAAATGAGGACCTGAAACATGAAAGAATACTATGCATAACTTGGACACTTGACTGAGGTCTAAGGATTACAGTATCAAAAACATAAATTCATTAGAGACATCAAAACTGATGATATAAGTTGAACATATTATAAAGAATTAGTACATGAGTCATAAGTAGCATGACCTGAGTTTGGAGTTCATAATTTTAGGGAATATGATTCTTACTGCTGAGTGAACTGGAACTCCTCATACAAGGATCTGGAAGCGTACATGATTCTGTGGAAAGTGCATGAATATGAGCTATGATAATATGGTTGGCTTGTAAGACATGAGCAAATGTCGTGATAACTGAAGTACAAATGCTGAAACAAGAATCGGTCGAGTATCTTCTTCCCTTAATACTGTTCTACAATACAATAGTGTCACTGTTAGAATCTGAGAGCCTGACTTGGTTACTTGTTCTATCATATCCTCTATAGCTAATACCATTATTCTACATCTATGGACTCCTTAATAAATTCTAAAATAAACTACAACCATTTTAATCTAGAGTCTGAGATATAACAATACACACAGATTATAATCTCACCCTGAAGGACTACAACAGAGAATGTAGGGCCTACCACTAGTACTTTCTTCTAATATACAATTCTTAGTTTTCTATAGCCCCAATATTCATCATAGAACAACTTAAAAATTGACTAACTTAGAATTTTCAAGAGTATCACCATACCATGAGTTCACACCATCTAGAATTTCAACTCTTTCTTCTATTAGCTCAATCATCCAAGATTCAAACTTAGATTCTAACGCTTAACATAGATATCCCCAAACCTTTAATGAACCACATCAACTTCCATTATAGCCTACTAATATCATATCTCTAAACTTATATTTATCCCTAAACCATGAGAATTTCCATTGCACCAACATACCCTTCATCAACAATATATAATTTTGAATCAATAACTTAAATTCTTCCAGGCACTAGTTCAAGCCTACTAGTTTGCCTTTCATACAACTAGACTTACACATACATAATCTATTTAATCCTGATAACACTCTCCCAACTCGACTACTGTTAAATTTTTGGGTTTATCCTTCTAACTATAGGTCATATGCTATCATATAATACTTATAAGGGATTTCAAAGCACATCTAACTTTGGCTTAGTATTTGATTTTCATGAGCATGAATAAAGTCTTTCAAACTTTGGAACTTAAAAGCACTTATGGGATACTTTCGAGCCTGTGTGTAACCCTATAACTGTCTGTAGGGACTGTCTGAGAAAGCTCTATCTATAGGAATTTGAGCTTCACTATTCAGTTACCTTAAAATAAGGCAGAGTTGACATAAAAGGGAAAAGATGAAGATCTGTATAAATTTCTTAGAGAACACTTCTATTGCACGATTTGAGACATAAAAGAAGGGAAAATTTTCCTAAATGCCCGGTAGCCTCTCGAAGAAAAGTATAGACATCTCCGTACCATTTTGTACGACTCTACTAGACATGACTTTATAGATACCCTAGGTCACTTGAACTCTAAGCTCAGATACCAATTTTTCCATGACTCGAGACTACCCCCTTGTCATAACACGATGCTTGGAACCATAAGTGATCCCAAGCTAACTCATGGGCTGGTATACTGCTTGAGCAACTAATTCTATATATTAAATATCAAGTTCTGCTATGCAGAAACATAATCATAAAAAATTACAATCAGATAAAACTAAGAAAAGAAATCAAATTACATGACTGACTCTGTGATTTTTGGTGTATTTATGCATTCTAGTATTACTATTATAGGCCTTTTTAGCCTTTTTTTAGATAATAATTCTTATGATATATGTATTTATAATGAAATAAAAGAGCATTAATGTGTCCAAATATGTGTTTATAATTCTTAATGATATTTTTACATGAGTTTTGATTCAATTTGAGCATTTAGAGTTCAACCGAGAAAACTAGTGTCACTAGCTTGAGCTAGGTATGTGTCTAGTCTATTGTGTTAGGTTCTAATGTGTTTTAATGAGTTAATAAGGTTTTTAGTATGTGTTTATATGTGAAACAACTTAGTTATAATATTCATAGGTCAATTGGATCAAGAAAAGAGTTAAAACAATGAGCCTAAGCTCAAGGTGCATTTAGCCTATGCATAGCTCGTGTTTGAGTTCACCTTCTTGGATGTTGTGTTTTTTTTAAGATCTTTTTTGTGGAATTTAATGCTATATGATTCTTTGTGAATGGATAATTATGATATATGAAGGATATAGAAGCTTCAAATCAAGTGGAACAAACTCAATAAGGCTCGGAATGACTCAACAAAACCAAAATGCAAAAACTAACTCCATTTCGATACCTGAAATTTATTGGGCCATTACAAGATCGTAGTCTATCCATGTAATTTTCTAAAAGACTAATGAAATAAAAAGAGGCCCAATTTTAAGTCCCATAGGTGCATGTAACAGTTGGAGTGGCTTGAGATAGTGGCACGATGCATTGAAATTGTATCGAGCTACTGGAAATTATTAGTTCCATCTATAAAAAGAAAAAATTGACAAAATTAGGGGAGTTTGGACTTGGGGAACCTTAGGAGAGGCGAAAAATAAAAGAAACCTCTCATTTTGGGTTCTTAACATTCTTGTAAATTTCTTCCATTGGAAGATTGATTTTGGGTATGATTTATTACTTACTCTTGATTATGAATTCAATACATATTGTTGATTTTTGTATCATGAGTAGGTAATTTTCTTTACCTGAGTTATGGGAACCTTGTTGTGAATAATAATTTGAGTTGTGAATCTAATTGATTTCCATGAGTAATTGATGTTGTATAAATCTTTCTTCACTTTAATGACCTTTCTTGGTTGCAACTTAGAACAGTCAACACAAGAACATTACTTGTCCCAGAGGAAAGCGCTTGTTAGGTTACTTCAATGAAACAACACTTTCTGAGAGGAAAGTGCTTGTTGAGTAACGTAACAATTTTTTAGTTTCAAACTTGAAAGGTGAGCCCAAGAACATCACTTGTATGAGAGGAAAGTTATATTGAGAAAAGAAAAAGTTTACATGGACTCGAAAGACTTAAATTTTTAGATTAATGGAAAATGCCTTAGCCGGATAAGCCTACATGAGAAAATAGTTGAATAACAAACGCACTCCTTAAGTTCAAGAGAATTTAAGGATGAACTACCCACTGAGGTTGACAAATGAATGGGTAAATAATAGGATTCAACTATTCTTGCAATTGAATTTGTCGATTGGAACTTTAATGTGATTCACAACCCTATCTATTCAAAAATCTTGGTAACCATAACTCTAGTTTCCCATAACATTGTTAAATTGAAGTGTTTAGTAACTTTTGCTCAAGAATTAACCCCCCCTATTTTATCTTTTCGTAACATTTGTTTAAATTCAACTTGTAGCTCTAGTTTAAAATTAGTTTAATCGCCACTCACATTGTTTCTCGTGGATTTGACCCTGACTCCAAAGTTGGGTTACTATATTAATAACAATAGCTTACACCCATTCACGAGTGTACTTTGAGCATTATAAAAAATGGCGCCGTTGTCGGGGAACAATTTGACGTATTGGTTTGGAATTTTAGCCTACTTGCTTGAATTCAAAATTGTAAATATTTGTTAAGTTTATTTTTTATTTTATTTTATTTTTATTTTTCTCACACCATTCTTGAGATGTTAGCCTGGATAGATGGTTTTTTGAGTGATGACAATTCTTGTTATTATTGTGGGGGACCATATTATGAGGCTTACTGTCCAGATTTAGATAGAGGTACATAGATGGGACCTTCACAATATGTGCAAATACTGTTCTAACTGGGGAACAGACTGCAACTTGGTGTTTGGCTTGTGGTCAAAGTGATCATTCTGCAGATATGTGTGCTGCCATAATTCAAATGAGCAATTTGTACAAATTGATGAAACGAATTTTAGTCTCAAACACAGTTGTGGAAAGAGCTAGAGGAGTTACCACTGCCACCATGTCTATAGTGTCTAAACAAAGAAGATTATGAGGAGGACATTAGCCAATTTATGGAGAAAACACAAGAATCATAGCCACTTGATTGTCAGCTTGATCTTGAGACTGATATTAAGAAGGTGAATATAAGTGAAGGTGTTGAGGATAGTGTAAATTTTGAAGTAGGATTTGTTGGTCCCCATTCTAAGAACTTTTCAATATTATGTTTAGATGATATGGTGTCAGTGGAATCATTTAAAATAGTAGAAGAGTGTGAAGATGAGGAACAAGAATCCTATATTCTTGATTTTACACTAGACAAGCACATAAAAACACACCTCACTTTAGGGTCAAGTGGTTTACCATGCACATTCTATTACTTGATTCCTTAATTATTGTACTACCTCCCTATGAGTGAGGAAAGAAGATAAATGCTAAGTTGGGGGTGAAATTTATATCCTTAAGGTATTGAAAAAAGTTGATCTAGGTCATGCCACGATACTAAATTAGGTGCTTCTTAGGAGGCAACCCAATCTAAGGTATGTTTTTTTTTTAGGTTGTAGTTTTTTTACAATTCACATAGTTTTTATTTTTGGTTGAGTCACAGGTTAATGGGAAGTCCGAGTACCATAATCTTGAGCTTAAAGCATGGTAAAGACTATGTATGGGGTTCCATGAATCTTCTTTAGGTGAATATGCTACTAGCAAGGCCTAGAGGCCTTAGGGAGTATTTCTATCTCTTTATTTAAAAATTCACTTTAGGAACAAAGTAGATTTTTAAGTGGGGGGGGGGGGGGGGAATTCTCAAAATTTGGCTCAATTTAATATTTTTTTAGGTTTGGAATAAGTGAGATATTCTTGTTGGTGCTATTTATGATTACATGATGCAAGTGAGTTTGTTTATAAAAGCATGTTGAATTGTCTAAATTGCTATTTTTGAGACTCTTAGGCTCATGATGTAATTCTTGTAATTGTTGGCTTAAAAATTGAATTCATGTTATTGTTTAGTTGAGAGTCTACGATGATCCTATTGAGTTAAACATGTTCTATGTGCGTGTAAGGTCTTTTGCATATTCCTTCTTGCATATGTTGTCTATAACTTGCCCGATATGTATGTGAAGCGAAATAAAGAATGTGGGTTTAGTAGATGATATAGGCATTTCTTTGATAGCCTTATTTTATACCTTTTTTTTTACCTACCCTTGTGCATTATCTTAGTTAACCCCATTGAGCCTTTAACCTTTTCTTTGGCAGCTTCATGTGAAGCCTAATCCCCTTTCTTGATTGACCTTAACTTGATCCAAATCTCCTAAGCTCTTTAATATAAGGGACTAAGTAGGAAGGTTTGTGAAATTGAAGGAGGAAGGTGAAAGTGAACTCTAAGGAAGTGTTCATTGTGTGTCTAAATTGTGATAGTTAGGAACTATAGAAAATAAGAAAGCAATTTCAGTTTTTGGGTTCCTAGTTTTTGCTACAATGAACCTATTTTGGCCCTGGTCCATTTAGGACAATGTGCACCTCAACCAAGGGGAATAGCGTTATTTGAGGGTGGCTACTATAGGGGTGCATAACAATAATTGGTGTATGAAGAAGAGTTAAGAATTGACTTGTGATGTAAAAGGGAAGTACTCCTACCATAATTTTTATTAATGTCTTGAACAAAGTTGGGGCTAAAACAAAAAGAAATAGGGTAAGAAAAAATCTGGTGTAATTTGGTTGTTGAATAGTTGTTTTAAATGTAAAATGTAGTTTATTGAAGTGTTTAGAGAGGATAGCCACTATTCTTGGCCAAAATAGTTTCTACCCTTCCACTAGCCTACATTACAACTCAGAAAAGACCTACTTGATCTTAAGCTTTACATTTGACTATTAGTGGAGCATTACACTAAGGGCAAGCCTATGGTTCATTATGTGTAACTTGTGAATTCTTTGTGAGAGTGATCATAATTTGATTCTTGTACCCATTGTTATAAATTTTATTATTGTGAGTGTTTAAGGGTAACTCTCTTGTTGTGAGGGGTACATGTTTGATGAATATGGGTGATTTGTAATATGTCTTTGACTGAATAATAAGCATGAGCTTGCTAACAAGGTGAGTAAATTCTTGAGGCTAGGGTGTTTTGGAAGCAGGATTCATGCTTTGGGTAGACACTTGCATTTTATGTAGTTATTGTAGTATTAGCTGAATTTTTTACATGTAGTAGAAGTTTAGATTCCCCATCTCATGATACTTAAAGAGTTGTTCGAGGATGAACAAGGTTTTAAGTGTGGGTGTTGATGTTGGGTGTATTTATGTATTCTAGCATTACTATTGTAGCCCTTTTTAGACTTGTTTTGAGGATGATTATTATGATATATATGTTTATAATGACATAAATTAGCATTCATGTGTCCAAATATGTGTTTACAATTCTTAATGGTCTTTTTACATGAGTTTTGAGTCAATTTGAGCATTTAGATTTCAATCGAGAAAACTAGTGTGACTAGCTTGAGTTAGGTGTTTGTCCAGTCTATTGTGTTGAGTTATAATATGTTTTAATGAGTTAATAAGGTTTTTATTATGTATTTTATGTTAAAAAACTTAGTTATAATGTTCATAGATTAATTGGATCAACACAAGAGTCAAAACAATGAGCCTAAGCTCAAGGTGCATTTAGCCTATGCATAGCTCATGTTTGAGTTCACAGTCTTGGATGTTGTGTTGTTTTGAGATATAATTTGTGGTGTTTAATTCTTTAGAATTATTTTTAATGGATCATGATTATATATGAATGATCAACTCTATAATGCTCGGAATGACTCAACGAAACCAAAATACAAAAACAAACTCCATTTAGATACTTAAAATGTATTGGGCCATTCCGGGTACATGAAAAGTCCATGTATTTGTGTTAAAGACCAATGAAATAATAATAGGACTAATTTTAAGTCCAATAGGTTTGTGTAATAGTTGGAGGGTCTTAAGATAGCGGCGCGACATGTTGAAATCGCGTCGGGCTACTGGAAATTGTCAGTTCCATCTATAAAAAGAAAATATTGACAAAATTAGGGGAGTTTGGACTTGGGGAAGCTTAGGAGCGGCGGAGAAATAAAAGAAACCTCTCATTTAGGGTTCTTAATATTCTTGTAGACATATTTCCTTTGAATATTGGTTGTGGGTATGATTAATTACTTACTTTTGATTATGAATTCTATACATATTGTTGATTTTTGTATCATGAGTAGGTAATTTTATTTACTTGAGTTATGGGAACCTTGATGTGAATACTAATTTGAGTTATGAATCTAATTGATTTCCATGAGTAATTGATGTTGTATAAACCTTTCTTTACTTTAATGACCTTTCTTGGCTGCAACTTAGAACAGTTAGTACAAGAACATCACTGGATTCGACCACGACTTTAAAGTTGGGTTATTATACTGACAATGATTGCTTACACCCATTCAAGAGTGTACTTTGATCCTTATAACTCTGACTGACATCTATGAAGCCTCTATTATACTGACTATGGATCGCTGGGACATGCCTCTCACTACCACTAATCAATACATATGGAAAATAAAAAAAATACAACACAGTACAAGAAGTAAATTTGACTGGAGTCCCAAAAATAGGAGAACTCATCACCTGTTGGCTAGAAGCTACAACTGTCTTAGTATGATGCATAGGTATGATACAATGTAGCACATAGACATATATGTGGATCAGTACTTCTGAAATTTACTGAGTAAGTAGGGTTGAATGCAATACGTAAAACTGAATAGGTACGAAATCTTAAAAACATGAATGCGAAGTGTTAGTATACTCACCAAAAGACTAAGATAAACTAAAATTTTAAGTATCTTAAAACATGTGTAACAAATACAACCTGATAACCTGGTGAATCACTACACTTAGATTCTTAAAACTTTACTTCTAAAATATTTGTAGAACTGAAGATGGTAAACAATAAAACATGGATACTATTTTAGTACTGGGTCTGAAACTACATGATGGAAACTGACATAACTTGAGTATCTAAATATACAATTATACTAAGCACAAATTCATAAACATACAAAACCAAACATAGCATATACTAAGAGGATCAGTTTAACTGAATAACTAATAGCTGAATACTGAATAACTGAATCCTGAATACTAAATAACTGGTATCTAGATACTGATAAACTGATAACTCTATATTGATTAACTGATAACTGAATACCACTCATGTAAGACTGAATGTACTTAGTCTGAACAAATAGACTAAAAATATGGAGTACTATGCATATTAGGTAAGGACTAACTGAACAACATAAGATAACTGAGCATGAATGCATGAAAACTATAATATCTGAGAATGTAAGACTAAGTGTATATCTATTATGTTACTGATATATGAAAGATGAAAGACTGAAAGTTGTAAAATTGAATATCTAAAATTTTATACACTTAGTTAAGCAAACTAGAGCTAAAGATACACTAAATACTATAATGATACTGTAGGAGGTATTATCTAACCGACATGCCTAAATTTAAGCTTATCGAGGTCCAACCTGTAACCCCACTTAAAAGGTGTCAGCAGAGTGCCACAGGTACTAACACTAGCTATGTGGATCCACTAAACTGGTGTCCTTGTAATGCCTCAAAATCCCATCCCAAGAAGTCACACGGTGCTTGTGACCCCGAAGGACCATAAGCAAACCCTTTACTAATATCTGTACCTATATACTGCATAATATCTGAAATAAATGCAAAAACTAGACATAAGGTTCAACACATCTATGAATACTCATAATACACATCAATAAAATCCGTCTAAAAAGACTCTAAACTATCTGAACTGTGGAGTTGATGGAACAAGTCCCCAACTAACTACATCAACTAAAAATAAATAAAGTCTGGAGGAATAAAAGTAAATTGAGATTCATCCTTGAAAGAAGAGGACTCACTGCTACTGCTGCTGACTGGGGTTGAAGTGCTGAGGATACTCTGGATCCTGTTCCTCTGAACCTATGGTGTCAAATAAAACACCATACAGCAAATACATCAGTACAAGAATGTACTGAGTATGTAGATAGGGTAGGCTAATGCAAGGGCTCATGCATGCACAATATCTAAACTGAATAATCATAAAGGTGCCGCATGAGAACACATACATGAATGTACAGACTATGAACACAATCATGATAACTCTAGATACTGAAACTCAGATACCACTTTACTGCAGACTGAACTCACTACTAACACTGAGATACTGAATCACTGACTCATCTGATACTGATAATTGAGGATATGGATGTAGTTACATCAAGGACTAAATTATGAGCTTACTTCTTTTGACTGACAGAATTAGAGATCAACTTTTCTAATAGATTATTCTTGAAGTGATTATCAATGATTAGAAGTATGATCATGTCCGAATTTGACAACAAGAATACTCAATAGAATAAAGAATCTGAGATGGAGATCAAGCCTATCTGACGGGAGATCTCTAGATATGATAATAAGAATACTCAACATGGTCTTAGAATGAGATCAAGCCTCTCTGACGGGAGATCTCTAGATATGATCACGAGAATACTCAACCGAATCTGAGACTGACATCAAGCCTCTCAGTCTGGAGATCTCTAGTAATGATAATAAGCATCTACATATGAGACCAGGCCTATCTGACGGAATGGTCCATAAACCAATGGAACTACCTGAGTTCCATATTGGGATAGACAACTGTACCACACAGTTCTAATTTCTAAAGAGTGATACTGAAACTGCAATTATGGGAAGTAGTTACTTAACTGATATGACCCCAACTTACCATAGGTGGGGTCCAATATGTGACCCTATCTGTATGGATGTCAATACTATGCCATGGATAAAGACCTCTCTGGTCAACCCTCTCTAACGGGATGACCCTCGCAGAAAGTCGGCCTGAGGAAATATGATAGTTAAACCTCTCTGATGGTGACGACCTCTACAGATAGGAGACTCCTGCATCCTGCGCTGGCTATGCAGTTCTAGAGTTCAGGGATTGCTCCTGACGACCCAGCCTCTCTAACGAGAGAGCTGCCATCTCTTCCCTCGCTAGGTGCCAGCTTCTACTCCCAACTGAAAAACTCTAAACTGAATTCTCAACTGAACACAATTGAACTAATTCTTTTACAGATCATGTTTCTCAAAAGATCTGACTGAGTTATGCTGAGATTACTTAGTTTCATATCTGATAGAAAAGGTATCGAATCATGGTATCTGACTGATGATACAGAGCTTGAATAGATTACTCAAATCGCTTCGGAGATTAGACTTGAATACTATTAGATCTGACCTGATTATAGGACTGAGGCTAGATTACTAGCGATACAAAGATTATAGAGAAAACTGATATTACTGAGCTTTTTTAGGTTCTACTTTTCTGAGGATATAGAGTTCTATAGATCACTGAGTTCAGAGAATTATGGCTCAACTAGAGTTATCGAGAAACTGACACAGACTCTAGACAACAACTCTATTATCGGGTATAAATACCCCCAGGATTCGATAGCATAAAAGTAAAGCATAATCATTCATTCATCATCACAATCATTCATGTATCATCATAATCATTCATGCATCATCATAATCATTCATGCATCATCATAATCATTAAAAAAACTTCCCAATCATTAACATAACTATTCAAGTAATTAGGAATCACAAACGTTTATCCATCATCATAGTCGCCAAGGGGTCACTTTAAGCATCTCAGAATCATAATCGTATAATAATGTAGGGGAAATATGCTACTAGATCGTACTTCATTCAACAAGGTTTTACCTTAGCTATTTCATACCCATATCAGTCTTCACATGTGTTTGGATATCACATAGCTTGGGGAAACTTCTTACTATCATATCACAACTTAATTGGAAATTTCATGCTATCTTGGCACATTTCACTCACTAAGGCATTTTATCAAATACTAGGCATGCATGGGTTCACACTTATTTGGGAATTTCCTGCTACCGTGGAATAATTAATTCATTTGGGCATTTTTACCAAACATATGGGGGACATGCTTTGCTTATTCAACAATTTCTACACCCAAATGTCATGAACACATCATATAGAAAACAACTTTAATAGGTTCTATCACATTAGTTCCACATACTAGGGTCAAAGCTCATAAATTTTGTAGACAAACATAAATCAAAACTCCACAACACTTTGAACATCCATTTCAACTCATACAAATCATTAAAAACTCACAAACATAAAAATCTTTTAGTTTTTAAAAAGGGTTCTTGAGCTTCTTGGATGAAAGGGACCAAAGAGTTAATATCTACATACCTTAACCTTTGAAGTAGGATAAATTCTAATGTTTGAGACTCTATCCGCTCTTGTAATAAATGATTGTCGAAGCCCACACTATGAGGAACTTAGTTCTTGAAGAAATCTTAAAGATTTATGGATGATTTTTGGAAGATTAGGATTCTTGAATTGAAACCCTAGATATTCTCTCTTTAGAGAATTGGAAGAGAAATGGAGAAATTAGGGTTTGAATAAGGGATCCTCATATTTATAGTGGCTCAAAAAAATAGGAAATGACCAAAATACCCTTGAAAAAATTCCCTTTAATTATTGGAAAAATATACTTGATGACATCCATGATAGGCCGTCAAGTTGGTGATAGGCCTTCACGAATGTCTTAACAAAAAGGTGAAACATTGAGTTTCTGGTTAAGGCTGACGACATTGGTGATAGACCATCACGGGCACGAAGGCTTATCACAAAATATTGTCACTGGGGTCAAAAATCTGCCCAGTCCTGACGACATTGGTGATAGGCCGTCACGGGCATGATAGCTTATCACGAATGTCATCACCGGTTTGCTAGCCAGACATGCTGGAGTAAAATGGGCATAACTCTTTTCTCCGATATCAGTTTTAGATGAAATTTGTATAGTTGGAAAGATAATTCAAAGATATTTCATTTGATACATATTAGGTCCTCTAATTATATATATGCAAGGAGTTATGGTGGATTGAAGTTGACCTAAATCTTGACGGTCCCTAAAACGTGAACAATAGAAAAGCTTTCAACTAGTCCTTAAGTTAGGGGACCTCTATGATATCAATTCATTATCAAATATATTACCACACAATTCAAAGTATTTCATACTTGGTAGGATATTTCTGAAACATCTTGACTTGGATTTTTGCTTTACCAAATACGCTCTAAGGATCTGACTGGAAATGGATTTTGCGGGGCGTTACGTTATCTCCCCCTTGAGAACATTCATCCTCGATGTTGCTTGATAGACTGAGAATATGGATCAGCATAACTTACTTAATAAATAGAAATATCTCAGATTAGGACTACGCAACTTATAATTATAGCTGAATTCTCATAATACCCATGCATATCTGATGCATGGGCTCATAAAAGGGATGATCTCACGAATACATGACTGAACACACGCTGACAAGCTAAACTTTTTCTACTAAATGCGCACACCAAATGGATGAATGTCCAGCTAAGCTGACTTTTGAAAGTACGATCGACAATGCAATATCAACTGATGCTAACTCAATAAAAAAAATCTGAAGATGCATCAAGATAAATCTAATGGCATGAAACATCATAATACTATGGGGTATCTCCCTCTTGGAACTTTATGTCCAACTAAACACACTTCGCTGAAATACTGGAGCAGTGCTCGGGAGGCACCTACAGACTGGGTCATAATTGACCGATCAAGATCTAAAACTTATGCATGAGTCATGCTAAGATGTAATCTCAAAATGGGAAAAAAGGATCTAACAATGCATGCCATAAATATGAAGGGCCTATAACATACCTGGGTCTATTTCAAGGAATCCTTACCGATCAAGGCGAGCCTGAAACACATGAAGCCTACCCCTTTGAGTCAACACTCTACATTCTCGCATTCTATGGCCTGACTCACCACAACCAAAACATACATCACCACTGGTTCTACACATACCTTGGTAGTTCCTACCACACTCTCCAAAATGCAGATGGGTACGAACATCACTAGCCCTGCTATGGACTTTGAAGTTTGGCGCTCCCTCAGATCTGACACCCCCAAACACAGGTGCAAGTACACTAGCTGAAGATGGAGCTGGAACTAAGAATCTCCGGCCATACTGAGAACTACAACCACCTTGAGACCCTGCCTGCAGGAAACCATGACTACCTGTCATGGCTTTCTTATAGACTCTCTGTCTCTCATTTATTTTATCTGCCTTAATTTATTGCGCATGTATCATTAGCCTAGAAAGATCCATATCTCTATTGAGCATGGCAGCTCTACACTCTTTCAAAACATTACTCGACACCGTAGACAAAAACTTACTCATACTCGCTCTAGGGTCAACTACCAAGTTGGTAGCATACTTAGCTAATTGGTTAATTTTAAGACAATACTCTTTCATGGTCTTGGAACCATGCCTTAGGCTTATGAACTCTTCTACCTTAGCCTCTCTTATCTCTAGCGGGAAAAACCTTTCTAGAAAGGCACTCTAAAACTATAACCAAGTCACTGGAGCTGCATTCTCCCCTCTACTTTTCTTTTATATCACTACCCAATCATGAGAAATATCTTTCAACCTATAAGATAATAACTCAACATTATCCTCCATAGAAACATGCATAATTTGGGTGATCTTCTTTACTTCCTCTAGAAACAACTGTGGGTCCTCCCCTACTACTGACCCAAAGAATTCCGGCGTGTTCATTTTCATGAAGTTTCTAATCCTGGCTGTGGCAGAATTCCCATCTTGCAGAGATGGGACTGCAGCCTGACGGTTGCCAAGAATAATAGTCATAGCTTGGGGTAGCGTCTGGAAAGCAGCCTAAAACTCTGTATGTATCACACTCTCATTCTCAGGATCTACTGGCTGTGGGGGTTGGTCATCGACTCCATGAACAAAATCTCTACGAGGAGGCATACTCTGTAATTGGAAGAAAGAAGTAGATTAGACTGACGACCAACTTGAGCTCATGCTTACTCGCCTAAAATGACCATTGAAAGAAGAGGAACTGTTCCTAAGAACATCTTGTAGGCTCTTGTACATAAATGTGGCATGCTACACACCTAGCACATGACTCTACTAGATGAGGCTTTCAGACTCCCTAGGACACTCTTCAACCTTAGGCTCTGATACCAAGTTTGTAATGCCCCTAAATCCCATCTCGAGATGTCACATAGTGCTTATGACCCTGAAGGACTACAAGCTAACCCTTTACTGATATATGTACCTGTATATTGCATAATATCTAAAATAAATGCAAAAACTAGCCATAAGGTTCAACATATCTATGAATAATCATAATACACATCAATAACATCCGTCTGAAAAGCCTCTAAACTGTCTAAACTGTGGAGTTAATGGGAAAAGTCCCTAACTAACTCCATCAACTGAAAATAAATGAAGTCTGAAGAAATAATAGTAAATTGAGATTCGTCCTTAAAAGAAGAGGACTCACTGCTACTGCTGCTGACTGGAACTGAACGGTTAAGGATACTCTGGATCCTGTGCCTCTGAAACTATGGTGTCAAATAAAACACCATAGTGCAAATACGTCAGTACAGGAATGTACTGAGTATATAGACAGGGTAGGATAATACAAGGGCTCATGCATTCACAATATCTAAACTGAATAATCATGAAGATGCGGTATGATAACAAATAGATTAATGTATGGACCTTAAACACAATCATCACAACTCTAGATACTGAAACTCAGATACCACTTTACTGCAGACTGAACTCACTATTAACATTGAGATACTAAATCACCGACTCATTTGATACTAATAACTGAAGATCTAGATGTACTTACATCAAGGACTAAATTCTGAGCTTACTGCTTTTGAATGACAGAATTAAAGATCAACTTTTCTAACAGATTATTCTAGAATTAATTATTAATGATAAAAAGTATGATCATGTCCGAATCTGACAATAAGAATACTCAATAGAATAAAGAATATGAGATTGAGATCAAGCCTATCTGATGGGAGATCTCTAGATATCATAATAAGAATACTCAACATGGTCTAAGATTGAGGTATCGAATCATAGTATCTGACCGATGTTACAGAGATTGAATAGATTACTGAAATCACTTCTAAAATTAGACTTGAATACTATCAGATCTGAGCTGATTATAGGACTGAGGCTAGATTACTAGCGATAGAGAGATTACAGAGATAACTAAGATTACTGACCTTTCTTAAGTTCAGACTTTTCTGAGGATATAGAGTTCTATAGTCCACTGAGTTCAAAAAATCATGGCTCGACTGGATTTATCGAGAAATGGACACGGGCTCTAGACAACAACTCTATTGTCGATTATAAATACCCCTCGACTCTATAGCGTAAAAGTAAATCATAATCATTCATTCATCATCTCAATCATTCATGTATCATCATAATCATCTATGCACCATCATAATCATTAACGTATCTTCCTAATCATTAACACAACTCTTCAAGTAATTAGGAATCACAAACATCTATCCATCATCATAGTCACCAAGGAGTCACTTTAAATATCTCGAAATCATAATCATATAATAGTGTAGGAGAAACATGCTACTAGATTGTACTTCATTCAACAAGGTTTTACCTCAGCTATTTTATACCTATATCAGTCTTGATATGTGTTTGGATATCATATAGCTTGGGGAAACTTCTTACTATCATGTCACAGCTTAATTGGGGATTTCATGCTATCTTGGCACATTTCACTCACTAAGACATTTTATCAAATACTAGGCATGCACGGGTTTACACTTATTTTGGAATTTCCTTCTACTATAAAATAATTCATTCATTTGGGAGTTTTTATCAAACCTATGGGGGACATGCTTCGCTTAGTCAACCATTTCTAAATCCTAAAATCATGAAGACATCACATAGAAAACAACTTTAAGAGGTTCTATCACATTAGTTCCACATACTAGGGTCAAAACTCATAAATTTTGCAGACAAACATAAATCAAAACTCCCCAACACCTTGCACATCCATTTCAACTCATACAAATTATTAAAAACTCACAAACATAAAAATCTTTTAGTTTTTAAAAAGGGTTCTTGATCTTCTTGGATGAAAGGGTCCCAAGAATCAATATCTACATACCTTAACCTCTAAAGTCAGATCAATTCTATTGCTTGAGACTCTATCCGCACTTGAAATAAATGATTCTCAAAACCCACACTATAAGGAACTTAGTTCTTGAATAAATCTTAAAGATTTATGGATGATTTTTGGAAGATTAGGGTTCTTGAATTGAAACCCTAGATATTCTCTCTTTAGAGAATTGTAAGAGAAATGGAGAGATTAGGATTTAAATGAGGGATCCTCATATTTATAGAGGCTTAAAAAGTGGGAAATAACAAAAATGCCCTTGCAAAAATGGCTTTGAGTTGATGGAAAAATATTCTTGATGACATCCATGACAGACCGTCAAGTTGGTGATAGGCCATCATGAATGTCGTAAAAAAAAGGTGAAATATTGAGTTTCTTGTTAAGGCTGATGACATTGGTGATAGGCCATCATGGGCGTGACGGCTTATCACAAAATGTCGTCACTGGGGTCAAAAATCTACCCAGGGATGACGACATTGGTGATAGGCCATCACGGGCGTGATAGCTTATCACGAATGTCGTCACTAGTTTTCCAGCTAGACATGATTGAGTAAAATGGGCAAAACTCTTTTCTCCGATCTTGGTTTTTAACAAAATTTTTATAGTTGGAAAGATAATTCAAAGAGCTTCCATTTTATATATAGTAGGTCCTCTAATTCGATACTTGCAAGGAGTTATGGTGTATTGAAGTTGATCCAAATTTTGACGGTCACTAAAACTTGAATGATAGGAAAGCTTTCAACTCATCCATAAGTTAGGGGACCTCTATGATCTCAATTCATGATCAAATTTATTCCTACATGATTCAATGTATTTCATAATTGCGAGGATATTTCTGAAACATTTTGACTCAGTTTTTTGCTTTACCAAATACGCTATAAGGCTCAAACTGGACAAAGATTTTGCAGGGCATTACATAATCACCCCTTGAGAGTATTCGTCCTCGAATATCGCTTGACAGACTGAGAATATGGATCAACAGAACTTACTTAAGAAATGGAAATATCTTAGATCAGGACTACGCAACTGGAATGACTGACATACAGATTTCTCACACTAGGCATGCATATCTGATGCATGGAATACTCGACTGATGATACTTATAGCCGAATTCTCATAATACACATGCATATCTGATGCATGGGATCATAACTGGGATGATCTCATGAATACATGACTGAACACAAGCTGACAAGCTGAACTCTTTCTACTAAATGTGCATACCAAGTGCATGAATGTCCAGCTAAGCTGACTTTTGAAAGTATGATCGACAATGCAATGACAACTGATGCTAACTCTAAAAATAAAATCTAAACATTCATCGAGATAAATCTAATGGCATGTAACATCATAATACTATAGAGTATCTCCCCCTTGGGACTCTATGTCCCTCTAAACACACTTCACTGAAGTACTAAAGTAGTGCACGGGGCACCTACAGACTGGGTCATAATTGACCGATCAAGATCTGAAACTTATGCACGACTCATACTAACATATAATATCAAAATGGAAGAAAAGGATCTAACAATACATGCCATAAAAATGAAGGGCTTATAACATACCTGGGTCTATTTCAAGGAATCCTTACCGATCAAGGCTAGCCTGAAACGCATGAAGCCTACCCCTTTGAGTCAGCACTCTACATTCTCGTATTCTATGGCCTGGCTCACCACAACCAAAACATACATCACCACCGATTCTACACATACCTTGGTAGTTCCTACCACTCTCTCCACAACGCACATAGGTACGAACACCACTAGCCTTACAATTGACTTTGAAGCTTGGCGCTTCCTCAGATCTGACACCCCCAAACACAGTTGCAAGTACACTAGCTGAAGATAGAGATGGAACTAAAAATCTCCAACCATACTGAGAACTACTACCACCTTGAGACCCTGCCTGCAGGAAACTATGACTACCTGTCATGGCTTTCTTATAGACTCTCTCTCTCTTATTCATTTTATCTACCTTAATTTATTGTGCATGCATCATTAACCTAGAAAGATCCATATCTCTATTGAGCATGGCAGCTGTATACTTTTTCAATAGATCACTCGACACCCACGACAAAAACTTACTCATACTCGCTCTAGGGTCAACTACCAAGTTGGTAGCATACTTAGCTAATTGGTTAAACTTAAGACAATACTCTTTCACGGTCTTGGAACCTTGCCTTAGGTTTATGAACTCTTCTGCCTTGGCCTCTCTAATCTCTAGCGGGAAAAACCTATCTCGAAAGTCACTCTAAAACTCTAGCCAAGTCACGGGAGCTGCATTCTCCCCTCTACTTTTCTTCCATATCACTACCCAATCATGAGAAATGTCTTTCAACCTATAAGATAATAACACAACAATCTCCTCCTTAGAAATATGCATAATTTGGGTGATCTTCTTCACCTCCTCTAGAAACAACTGAGGCTCCTCACCTACTACTAACCCAAAGAATTTGAGTGTGTTTATTTTCATGAAGTTTCTAATCCTAGATGTGGCAGAATTCCCATCTTGCTAAGGTGGGACTGCTGCCTGACGGTTGCCAAGAATATTAATCACAGCTTGGGGTAGTATCTGGAAAATGGCCCAAAACTCTGTATGTATCACACTCTCATTCTCAGGATCTACTGGCTGAGGGGGTTGGTCATCGACTCCACGAACAAAATCTCTATGAGGAGGCATACTCTGTAATTAAAAGAAAGAAGTGGATTAGACTGAGGATCAACTTGAGCTCATGCTCACTCGTATAAAATGATCATTGAAAGAAGAGGAACTATTCCTAAGAAAATCTTGTAGGATCTTGTACATAAATGTGGTGTGCTACACACCCAGCACATGACTCTACTAGATGAGGCTTTCAGACTCCCTAGGATACTCTTCAACCTTAGGCTCTGATACAAAGTTTGTAATGTCCCTAATCCCATCTCGAGATGTCACATGGTGTTTATGACCCCGAAGGACTACAAGCTAACCCTTTACTGATATTTGTACCTATATATTACATAATATTAGAAATAAATGCAAAAACTAGCCATACGGTTCAACACATCCATGAATACTCATAGTACACATCAACAATATCCATTTGAAAAGCCTCTAAACTGTCTAAACTATGGAGTTAATGGGACAAGTCCCCAACTAACTCCATCGACTAAAAATAAATAAAGTTTGAAGAACTAATAGTAAATTGAGATTCGTTCTTAAAAGAAGAGGACTCACTGCTACTGCTGCTGACTGGGACTGAACGGTTGAGGATACTCTGGATCCTGTGCCTCTGAAACTATGGTGTCAAATAAAACACCATAGTGCAAATACGTCAGTATAGGAATGTACTGAGTATATAGACGGGGTAAGCTAATTCAAGGGCTCATGCATGCACAATATCTAAACTGAATAATCATGAAGATGCGGTATGATAACAAATAGATGAATGTAAGGACCATGAACACAATCATCGCAACAGTAGATACTGAAACTCAGATACCACTTTACTGCAGACTAAACTCACTATTAACACTGAGATACTAAATAACTGACTTATCTGATACTAATAACTGAAGATCTAGATGTACTTACATCAAGGACTAAATTCTGAGCTTACTGCTTTCGTATGACAGAATTAAAGATCAACTTTTCAAACAAATTATTCTAGAATTAATTATCAATGAGAAAAAGTATGATCATGTCCGAATCTGACAATAAGAATACTCAATAGAATAAAGAATATGAGATTGAGATCAAGCCTATCTGATGGGAGATCTCTAATTATCATAAGAAGAATACTTAACATGGTCTAAGATTGAGGTAAAGCCTCTCTGATGGGAGATCTCTAGATATGATCACGAGAACACTCAATTGAATCTGAGATTGAGATCAAGCCTCTCTGACGGGAGATCTCTAGTAATGATAATAAGCATCTACATATGAGACCAGGCCTATCTGATGGGATGGTCCATGAACCAATGGAACTATCTGAGTTCTATACTGGGATAGACGACTATACTACACAGTCTTGATTTTTGAAGAGTGATACTAAAACTAGAACTGTGGGAAGTAGTTACTTAACTGACATACCCAAACCTACCACAGGTACGGTCCAATCTATGACCCCAGCTGGAAGGGTGTCAATACTGTGCCATGGGTAAAGACCTCTTTGGTCAAGCCTCTCAGATAAGATGACCCTTGTAGAAAGTCGGCCTGAGGTAATATAATAGTCAAACCTCTCTAACGGTGACAGCCTCTACTAATGGGAGACTCCTATATCCTGTGCTGGCTACGCAGTTCTGGAGTTAGGGGATTGCTCCAAATGACTCGGCCTCTCTGACAGGAGAGCCTCCATCCCTTCCCTCACTCGATACTAGCTTCTATTTTGAACTGAAAAACTGTGAACTGAATTCTCAACTGAACAAAACTAAACTAAGTCTGTTACTGATCATGTTTCTCAAAATATCTGACTGAGTTACGCTGAGATTACTTAGTTCTATTTCTAATAGAAAAGGTATCGAATCATGGTATCTGACTAATGTTATAGAGCTTGAATAGATTACTCAAATCACTTCTGAAATTAGACTTGAATACTATCAGATCTGAGCTGATTATAGGACTAAGGCTAGATTACTAGTGATACAGAGATTACAGATATAACTGAGATCGTACTTCATTCAACAAGGTTTTACCTCAGCTATTTCATACCTATATCATTCTTGATATGTGTTTGGATATCAAATAGCTTGGGAAAACTTCTTACTATCATGTCACAACTTAATTGGGGATTTCATGCTATCTTTGGACATTTCACTCACTAAGGCATTTTATCAAATACTAGGCATGCACGGGTTTACACTTATTTTGGAATTTCCTGCTACTATAAAATAATTCATTCATTTGGGAGTTTTTATCAAACCTATGGGGGACATGTTTCACTTATTCAACCATTTCTACCTCCAAAAGTCATGAAGACATCACATAGAAAACAACTTTAAGAGGTTCTATCACATTAGTTCCACATACTAAGGTCAAAACTCATACATTTTGTAGACAAACATAAATAAAAACTCCACAACACCTTGAACATCCATTTCAACTCATACAAATTATTAAAACCTCACAAACATAAAAATATTTTAGTTTTTAAAAAGGGTTCTTGATCTTCTTGGATGAAAGGGACCCAGGAATCAATATCTACATACCTTAACCTCTAAAGTCAGATCAATTCTAATGCTTGAGACTCTATCCGCACTTGTAATAAATTATTCTCGAAGCCCACACTATGAGGAACTTAGTTCTTGAAGAAATCTTAAAGATTTATGGATGATTTTTGGAAGATTAGGGTTCTTGAATTGAAACCCTAGGTATTCTCTCTTTAGAGAATTATAAGAGAAATGGAGAAATTAGGATTTAAATGAGGGATCCTCATATTTATAGAGGCTTAAAAAGTGGGAAATGACCAAAATACCCTTGCAAAAATAGTATTGAATTGCTGAAAAAATATTCTTGACGACATCCATGTCAGGCCGTTAAGTTGGTGATAGGCCATGACTAATGTCATAAAAAAATGGTGAACTATTGAGTTTCTGGTTAAGACTGATAACATTGGTGATAGTCTATCACGAGTGTGACGGCTTATCACAAAATGTCGTCACTGGGGTCAGAAATCTGCCCAGGGCTGACGACATTGGTGATAGGCCATCACGGGCGTGATAGCTTATCACGAATGTCGTCACCAGTTTTCCAGCCAGACATGATTGAGTAAAATGGGCATAACTCTTTTCTCCGATATTGGTTTTTGACAAAATTTTTATAGTTGGAAAGATAATTCAAAGATCTTTCATTTGATATATAGTAGGTCCTCTAATTCAATATATGCAAGGAGTTATGGTGTATTGAAGTTGACCCAAATCTTGACGGTCACTAAAACTTGAATGATTGGAAAGCTTTCAACTTGTCCATAAGATAGGGGACCTCTATGATCTCAATTCATGATCAAATTGATTCCCAGATGATTCAATGTATTTCATACTTGCGAGGATATTTCTGAAACATTTTGTCTCAGATTTTTGCTTTACCAAATACGCTATAAGGCTCAGACTGGAAAAAGATTTTGTAGGGCATTACATAATCTTCCCCTTGATAATATTCGTCCTCGAATGTTGCTTGATAGAATGAGAATATGGATCAACAGAAATTACTCAAGAAATGGAAATATCTTAGATCAGGACTACACAACTGGAACGACTGACATATAGATTTCTCATACTAGGCATGCATATCTGATGCATGGAATACTCGACTGATGATACTTATAGCCGAATTCTCATAATACACATGCATATCTGATGCATGGGCTCATAACTGGGATGATCTCATGAATACATGACTGAACACAAGCTGACAAGATGAACTCTTTCTACTAAATATGCATACCAAGTGCATGAATGTCCAGCTAAGCTGACTTTTGAAAGTATGATCGACAATGCAATGACAACTGATGCTAACTCCATAAATAAAATCTAAACATTCATCGGGATGAATCTAATGGCATGTAACATCATAATACTATAGAGTGTCTCCCCTTTGGGACTCTATGTCCCTCTAAACACACTTTACTGAAATACTAAAGTAGTGCACGGGGCACCTACAGACTGGGTCATAATTGACCGATCAAGATCTGAAACTTATGCATGACTCGTGCTAACATATAATCTCAGAATGGAAGCAAAGGATGTAACAATGCATGACATAAAGATAAAGGGATCATAACTTTCCTGGGTCTATTTCAGGGAATCCTTCTCGATCAAGGCGAGCCTGAAACATATGAAGTCTACCCCTTTTAGTCAGCACTCTACATTCTCGCATTCTATGGCCTGGCTCACCATAACCAAAACACATATCCCTATTGGCTCTACACATACCTTGTTGGTGCCTGCCATACTTTCCATAACGCCGATGGATATGAACACCACTAGCACTACTCTGGGCTTTGGAGCTGGGCGCTCCCTCAGATCTGACACCCCCAAACACAGGTGCAAGTACACTAGATGAAGATGGAGCTGGAACTAAAAATCTCCGACCATAATGAAAACTACAACCACCTTGAGACCCTGCTTGTGGGAAACCACGACTACATATCTTGGCTCTCTTATTCACTCTCTCTCTCTCTTATTTATTTTAACTACCTCAATTTATTGCATATGCATTATTATCCTAGAAAGATCCATATCTCTAGTTAGCATGGCAGCTCTACACTCTTTCAATAGATCACTCGACACCCCAGACAAAAACTTACTCATACTCGCTCTAGGGTTAGCTACCTAGTTGGGAGCATACTTAGCTAATTGGTTAAACTTAAGACAATACTCTTTCACAATTATGGAACTTTGCCTTAGGTTCATGAACTCTTCTACCTTAGCCTCTCTTATATCTAGCGGGAAAAACCTATCTAGAAAGTTACTCTGAAACTCTAGCCAAGTCACAGGAGTTGCATTCTCCCCTCTACTTTTCTACCATATCACTACCTAATCATGAGAAATATCTGTCAACCTATAAGATGATAACTCAACACTCTCCCCCTCAGAAACATAAATAATCTGGGTGATTTTTTGACCTCCTCTAGAAACAACTATAGGTCTTCACCTACTACTAACCCAAAGAATTCGGGCGGGTTTATTTTCATGAAGCTTCTAATCTTGGCTGCGGCAGAATTCCCATCTTGCTGAGGTAGGACTGTAGCCGAACAGTTGCCATGACATTAGTCACAGCTTGGGCTAGCACCTAGAAAATGGCCCAAAACTCTGTATTTGACACACTCTCATTCTTAGAATCTACTAGCAGAGAGGGCTGTTCATCGACTCTACGAACAAAATCTCTATGAGGAGGCACACTCTGTAAGTGGAAGAAAGAAGTGGATTAGTCTGAGGATCAACTTGAGCTCATGCTCACTCGCATGAAATGATCATTGAAAGAAGAGGAACTGCTTCGACGAACATCTTATATACTCTTGTACATAAATGTGGCGCACTACACACCCATGCATAAGACTCTACTAGATGCGGCTTTCAGACTCCCTAGGACACTCTTGAACCTTAGGCTCTGATACAAAGTTTATAATGCCTCCAAATCCCATCCCAAGACGTTACACTGTTCTTATGACCCTGAAGGACTACAAGCTAACCCTTTACTGATTTATGTACTTCTATACTGCATAATATCTTAAATAAATGCAAAAACTAGGCATAAGGTTTAACACTTCTATGAATATTCATAGTATACATCAACAATATACTTCTGAAAAGCCTCTAAACTGTCTGAACTATGGATTTGATGGGACAAGTCCCCAACTAACTCCATCATCTAAAAATAAATAAAGTCTGAAGAAATAATAGTAAACTGAGATTCGTCCTCAAAAGAAGAGGACTCACTGCTACTGTTGCTGACTGGGATTGAACTACATAGGATACTCTGGATCCTATGCCTCTAAACTTATGGTGTCAAATAAAACACCATTGTGCAAGTGCATTAGTACAGGAATGTACTGAGTATATAGATAGGGTAGGCTAATGCAAGGGCTCATGCATGCATAATATCTAAAATTAATAATGATAAAGATGCGGCATAAGAACACATGAATGTACAGACCATAAACACAATCATCGCAACTCTAGATACTGAAACTCAGATACCACTTTATTGTAGACTAAACTCACTACTAACACTGAGATACAAAATCACTATCTGATACTGATAACTGAGGATCTAGATGTACTTACATCAAGGACTAAATTTTGAGCTTGATGGACAAATAAGGGATAGGCCAGAATCAGTTCTTGAACTCTAGAGAACAGGCGGAAAGAGGTTCATCAGAGCGATAGGGAAAGCTTATAGAGCTTCTTTCGACTGACAGAATTAGAGATCAACTTTTCTAACAGATTATTCTGGAAGTGATTATCAATGATAAAAAGTATGATTATGTCTGAATTTGACAATAAGAAAACTCAAAAGAATAAAGAATTTGTGATGGAGATTAAGCCTATCTGACGGGAGATCTCTAGATATGATGATAAGAATACTCAACATGGTCTAAGACTTAGATCAAGCTTCTCTGACGGGAGATCTCTAGATATGATCACGAGAATACTCAACTGAATTTGAGATTGAGATCAAGCCTCTTTGATAGGAGATCTCTAGTATAGATAATAAGAATCGACATATGAGACCAGGATTATATAATGGGATGGTCCATAAACCAATGGAACTATCTGAGTTCCATACTGGGATAGACGACTGTACCACACAGTCCTGATTTTTGTAGAGTGATACTGAAATTGTAACTGTGGGAAGTAGTTCCTTACCTAACATGCCCCAACCTACCAGAGGTGGGGTCCAACCAGTGACCCCGGATGGAAGAATTTCAATGCTGTGCCATGGCTAAAGACCTCTCTGTTCAAGCCTATCTGACGGTGAAATCCTCTACTAATAGGAAACTCATGCATCCTACACTGGCTATGTAGTTTTAGAGTTCAGGGATTACTCCTAATGACTAAGCCTCTTTGATGGGAGAGCACCATTCCTTCCCTCACTCGGTGCTAGCTTTTACTCCCAACTGAAAGAATCTGAACTAAATTCTCAACAGAACACAACTGAACTGAGTCTGTTACTAATCATGTTTCTTAAAAGATCTGATTGAGTTGCGCTGAGATTACTTAGTTCCATACCTAACAGAAAAGGTATTGAATAATGGTATCTAACTGATGATACAGAGCTTGAATAGATTACTCGAATCACTTCTAAGATTTGACTTGAATACTATTAGATCTGAGCTGATTACAGGACTGAGGCTAGATTACTAGCGATATAGAAGTTACAAAGATTACTAAGATTACTGAGCTTTCTTAAGTTCTAACTTGTCTGAGGATACAGAGTTCTATAGTTCATTGAGTTTGGAGAACCATGGCTTGACTAGAGTTATCAAGAAACTGATGCAGGCTCTAGACAATATCTCTATTGTCAGGTATAAATACCCCCAGGACTCGATAGTGTAAAAGTAAAGCATAATCATTCATTCATTATCACAATCATTCATGTATCATCATAATCATTCATGCATCATCATAATTATTAAAGCATCTTTCCAATCACTAACACAACTCTTCAAGTAATTAGGAACCACAAATGTCTATTCATCATCATAGTCGCCAAGGGGTCACTTTAAGTATCTCAGAATCATAATCATTTAATAATGTAGGGAAAACATGCTACTAGATTGTACTCCATTCAACAAAGTTTTACCTCAGCTATTTCATAACTATATTAGTCTTGACATGTATTTGGATATCATGTTGCTTGGGGAAACTTGTTACTATCATGTCACAACTTAATAGGGGATTTCATGCTATCTTGGCACATTTCACTTACTAAGGCATTTTATCAAACACTAGGCATGCACGGGTTCACACTTATTTGGGAATTTCCTGCTACCATGGAATAATTCATTCATTTCGGCATTTTTATCAAGCCTATGAGGGACATACTTCACTGATTCAACTATTTCTACACCAAAAAGTCATGAAGCCATCATATAGAAAACAACTTCAAGAGGTTGTATCACATTAGTTCCACATACTATGGTCAAAGCTCATAAATTTTTTAGACAAACATAATTCAAAACTCTACAACACCTTGAACATCCATTTCAACTCATACAAATCATTAACAACTCACAAACATAAAAATATTTTAGTTTTTTAAAAGGGTTCTTAATCTTCTTGGATGAAAGGGACCCAAGAATCAATATCTACATACCTTAACCTTTGAAATTGGATGAATTTTAATGCTTGAGACTCTATCCGCACTTGTAATAAATGATTATCGAAGCCCATACTATAAGGAACTTAGTTCTTCAAAAAATCTTAGATTTTTATGGATGATTTTTGGAAGTTTAGGGTTCTTGAATTGAAACCCTTGATATTCTCTCTTTAGAGAATTGGAAGAAAAATAGAGAAATTAGGATTTGAATGAGTGTTCCTTATATTTATAGAGGCATAAAAAAGTAAAAAATGGCCAAAATACCCTTGCAAAAATGCCCTTAAATTATCAGAAAAATATTCTTGATGACATCCATGACAGGCCATCAAGTTGGTGATAGGCCATCACGAATGTCGTAAAAAAAGTAAAATATCGAGTTTCTGGTTAAGGCTGACGACATTGGTGATAGGCCATCATAAGCGTGATGGCTTATCACAAAACGTCATCACTAGGGTCAGAAATCTGCCCAAGGATGACGACATTAATGATAGGCTATCACAGGCATGATAGCTTATCACGAATGTCATCACCAGTTTCCCAGCCAGACATGCTGGAGTGAAATGGGCATAAATCTTTGCTCTGATATTGGGTTTTGATGAAATTGGTATCATTGGAAAAATAATTCAAAGATCTTTCATTTGATATATAGTAGGTCCTCTAATTGATATATGCAAGGATTTATGGTCGATTGACGCTGACCTAAATCTTGACGGTCACTAAAATTTGAACGATAGGAAAGCTTTCAACTCGTCCATAAGTTATGGGACCTCTATGATCTCAATTCATGCTCAAATAGATTCCTACACGATTCAAATTATTTCATACTTGGGAGAATATTTCTTAAATATTTTGACTCGGATTTTTGCTTTACCAAATATGCTCTAAGGCTCAAACTTAAAAAGGATTTTGCGGGGTACTACAGTCTTGAAGGACTAAGGAGTCACCCATAATTGGCAGGTGCCCTGGTGAGATATGTGTCAACCCTCAATGGGCAGGTAGACATATCTAACCTATGCTAGTTATATAGTTCTGTAACTCAGGGACTGCTACTAAAGGACACACCTTATATTGACAGGTGAGCCCTAAACCCTGGGTTCGCTCGGTGCTAAATCCAACTCTCAACTAAATGACACTTGAATCATAGACTGGTGCATGCACAGATAACTGATATTATCAAACATGGTATTCTAAAAACTGACAGTGCATGCATAATCTAAAGTAACTATGAACATGTAAACTGATGTTTTTAACTTGAAGTAAAACTGGAGAGTTTGTTATAAAAATAATAATCTGAATATAGGAGTAAAATCATGAATTTGACTGACTTGTTACTTGAAAATGCAAATATGTACAAAATCATAGGTATCGGGTGTTCATAACCCACTAACACTGAATGGGTATATAATACAATATCAAACTTGAAACACAGTAATAAGTTATTATGATTTAAAGACCCAAAAGCATAGGCATTTTATCAAACACTTGGGAATCATGGACTTGAATATGAGAATGTATTAAAACATGTGAAAAAAACATGATTACATGGCTAAATTTAAAATTCGATATTACGACATGAAATTTAATTGAACACAACATGGGAAACTGAAATTTGAGACATGAGATAACCCATCTTTTCATGGGATCACACTAGGACATGAATTGAGTCAAATTACTAAGGAGAGTCATGATTTAAACGTATACTAAACATATACAACTTCTTAATAGTGGAAAAATTCATAGTTTAATTAAAAAGAAGGTTTTTATGCTTCAAGGGTTAAAGCGGACCCATGGTTGAACTCCCACATACCTTAATAGATGAATTTCTTAAAGATTTCTTGAAATTAAAGAATGAATCCTTGTGTTCTTAAGAGGAAAATCTTGAACTTTGTTCATGGGGGAAGGGGAGGAATTTTGTGTTAGAAATTTTGAGGAAGATGGGCAAATAATGCCCTTTTGGATGCTACAAATCATCCTTTAGATATTTGGGGTTGAGGGGAAAGGACTAAAGTTCCCCTTGACCCTTAAGAAGTTAAAATATCATGGGAATGGACTAGGCGTCATGCCTATTATCCTAGGGGATTAGACCCCGTGATGCCCACTTTATCCTAGTTCAATGACCCGGGCGGTGCGGACTTATCACGTGCCCTCACTGTCTCTCACAAAAATGGCTATAACTTTTTGCTCGGGTATCAGATTAAGGCAAAATTGGTATAGTTGGAAAGCTAACTCAATTATATACAATTTGGTGTGTATTGAAATAAAAATTTCCACCTATGTCAAAAGTTATACTCATTCAAAGTACGCCCTTGTAGAATCAAATACCAAACTTCAACAAATCAAAAGCTCTTAGCTGAACTTTGTTCTAGGTAATTCCTATGAATATTTTCACCTCTAAAGCACTTCGCACACTAGGATAATGATCATGAAACATTTATTAACATATAAATCATAGGATTATAGTTCACATAGATAGGAACGACACTTTAAATTCTAACCCAAAAATGCAGGGTGTTACATTTTGTTGTGATTGGGACCAAACATGACATTCTGACTAAGTTCTGAATAATGTAACCTCAAACTTTTGTTGGTTTTGAGATTGAGAATGCATTTAAGTTCATTATTAACTGTTATAAAAGGATGTGTAAAATAGGTATTGCGAAGCAGTATGGTGTTGAGTTTTTGACCTCTTAACTACAAAGTGATGCCAAAAAATAGTTGAGAGTATATTTGGAGTGTTGGTCACCAGCTATAACTCCATTGACTTAGGCTCAATTTCACACT
Source organism: Capsicum annuum (assembly GCF_002878395.1). Lineage (NCBI taxonomy): Eukaryota > Viridiplantae > Streptophyta > Magnoliopsida > Solanales > Solanaceae > Capsicum > Capsicum annuum. Next base: position 12,851,645 of record NC_061118.1, on the reverse strand, counting down.
CTATTTTTGGAGAAATGCATACCCTATGCTCTCTGTAATCACAAGAAGGATAAATTAATCACCCTTTACTATGGCAATATATCAGTTGCAGCTTATGAGGCTAAGTATCATGTCTTACACCATTATGCTACTTAGTTATTTGGTAAAAAAAGGATTTGGTTATTTGTGAAGGATCTGAACACTGACTTGCAGGCTTTATCTAAGCATATGACTTCGGATGGAAAGACCTTTAATGATATTGTTGATTATGTGTAAATTATAAAAGGATTCAAATAGGTTGTTCAAGTAAGATGGTAGCAAAAAAGTCCCAAAATATGGGTAGCTTTGATGGTTCTTACTTTCGGGTTCTTAGCTACTAGGATTATCCAGCTCACCCTATTTAGTCAACTCTACCAACTTCTATAGTGGGTTATTTAGGGGCTACTTAACAACCCTCATTTATGAGAAGCCAAGGGGATTTTTAGTCATCGATCAATAGGCCCTTCGTAGATTGAAGTTCTTATAATTATGGTGATATGAGTCAGTTTAAGAAAGATTTCCCTCAGAAATAGGATGGTTTCTAGAAGTATCAAGCTAGAGATATTGTTTCTATAGAGGTAATATTAGAGGTCATCTATAAAATAGGTAGGGAAATCATCAGGAAGGACATAATGGAAATCAATGTAGTAATAATATAGTAGAGATGGTCCTGCTAAGAAGGCCGCACAAATTAATGATGTATCTTATTATTATGGCTACCCAAGCAAGACAAAGGATTAGGCTTCTAATGTTATCATTTTAGGTACCATTCTCATCTTTGACCGAATGAATATAATTTTGTTTGACCCATATTCCACCTATTATTTGATAAGAGATTTATTTATCCTAGTGTTTTGCCTTAGGGGTGCTCCAATGTTATATGTTTAGGAAAATAATGGTAGTATGACAACATGTATTGACTATAGATAGTTGAATAAGATTACCATCAGGAATAAATATCCTTTGACCTAGATAGTTGATTTTTCAACAAGTTGCAGGGTGCTTTAGTTTTATCTAAGATAAACTTGAGTTCAGGCTATCACTAGTTAACAATTGACCCGAGGATATACCCAATATAACTTTCAAGAATATTTATGGGCATTTTGAGTTCTTGGTGATGTTTTTTGGGACCAATGTATCGATATATTTCATGAGTTTAATGGATAGTATTTTTCAAGTTTTTCTTGGATTTATTTGTGATTGTTTTTTATTGATGACATTTTGGTTTACTCCAAGAGTAACGAGGAATATATAGGTTATTTTTGTATTTTTTAGGAATTTTTTAAGAGAAAGAACTTGATGATAAGTTATCTAAATGTGAAATTTATATATCCTCTCTAGCTTTTCTGAGGCATGTGGTTTTTAAAAAAATAAAGGTGATAATAGATACCAAGAAGATTGAGGCAACCAAGAGTTGGGTCTAACTTAGCTCTATGATAGAGTTTAGGAGTTTTATGGGTTTTTCTAGTTACTATCATAGGTTTATCAACAACTTTACCTCTATTTCAACTCATTTAACAAGGTTGACATAGAATGAGGTTCCCTTTGTATGGTGGATGTGTGAAGATATCTTCAAAAAACTCAAGACTCTTTTAATCACAACTCCCATTCTGTCCTTGCTAGTTGAAAGTAAAGAACTTTTTGTGTTTTATTATGATTTATGCTTGGTTGGGATATTATTTAAATGTAGGACAGGAATGTGATTGGCTATGATTTAATTCAATAGAAGCCTTATGAAAATAATTATCCAAACCATGATTTTGAGTTAACAGTAGTGGTTTTTGCATTTAAGATTCGGAGACACTACCTGTATGGTGTTAAGTGTGAAGTATATATGGATTATCATAGCTTGAAATATGTTTTTACCTAAAAGGATCTAAACTTAAGGTAGATAATGTGGACAAAATTATTAAAGGATTATGATGCTACCACCCACTAGCATTTGGGCAAGGCTAAAATAGTGGAAAATGCCTTGAGCTAAAATTTAGTAAGTGTGGGTAGGCTATCTTTCTTGAGGGTTTCAAGAAAACATTTGGATAGAGATATTAAGGATCTAGCATCATAATTCATGTGGTTTGGTTTTTTTGAAATGGGTAAAGTGTTGGCTAGTGTTGAAGTACATTCCTTCATCAAATTATGGATAGACAATTTAAATATGTGAAATTAAATAAACTTTTGAACAAAGTCATATGTGGTAAGCTTCTAATGCTATACTTGATATTTTTGGGGTATTCATAGTGAGAGGATGCATGTGTGTGCCTCGAGTTGGTGATTTGATTTAGGGTTTGCGTACAAAAACTCATGGTTCTCGATACTCTATCCATCTGGGTAAAATCAAGATGTATAATAAATTGAGACTACTATATTAATGTCTTGGGATGATGATATATATAGTGGTTATATGTTTAAATACTACAACTATTAGCAGGTGAAATACTAACATCAAAGGCATATGTATTTTCTTCAGAGAATATCTATTCTCAAGTAGAAGTAAAGGAGGATAGCCATGGCCATCATAGTGGATCTTCCTAAAAATTGGGTCTACCTAACTCAATTTAGGTCATAGTGGACAAGCTAACCAAGTCAGTTCATTATTACAGCTCAAAGCAATTAGCCATGATTTATATCAAGGATATATTTAGGATGCGGGGGGTGCCAATTTCCATCATTTCTGCTAGAGGCACACAAAATATCTTTAATTTTTGGGATAGGTTACATGAAAAATTTTGCATCCAAATTTACTTTAGCACTACTTTCCATTATTTACTGACAGGTAGTCAAAGGACTATTTAGGTGTTGGGTCTGTGTGATTACTTTGATGAACATTGGGATAAGTTCTTGACATTCTATGAACTTTCATATAATAATAGTTACCATTCTAGCATTTATATGGCTCTATAAGAAGCACTCTATAGGAGATGGTGTAGATCACCCATAAAATGGTTGAAAGTTGATAATATGAAGTCTTTGGACACAAACTTAGTGAAGGAAGCTTAGGAAAAGGTGAGGTTCATTTAAGGAAAGTTGTTGGCAACCTAGAATAGGCAAAATAAATATATAGATCGCAAGTTACGGGATATGTCATTCAAACTTGATGAGAAAGTTTTGTTAAGAACATCTCCCATGAAAGGAGTTATAGGGTTTGTCAATAAGGGTAAGCTGGACCTTGCTATATTAGTTTGTTTGAGGTTCTTAATGATGCAGGATCAGTAGCTCACGGTTTACCTTCTATCAAGGCTTTCAGGATTCCACATAGTATTCCACGTGTTAATTTTTAAGAGCTACCATATAGATGGGGTTTACATTATTAAACGAGATACAGTTTTTCTTGATAAGAATCTTTAGTATGAATAAAAGCCAGTGGTAATTCTTGATCAGAACATGTGGAAATTAAGAATGAAGGAGATTAACTTGTCAAGGTTCAGTGGAAGCATCGTACTATTAACGAAGCTACTTGGAAAATCGAGAGAGAGATATAGGACAAGTACCTTCACTTGTTTGAGGATACAAGTATTTTATTACTTCCTAATTACCTTAATTTTCATATTTAATCATTCGAGGATGAACAATGGGTAAATATTATCTATTCTAACAACTATATTCCATTGTTACGTGTATGTCTAACATGATAGATTTATGTTAAGGTTTACAACAAATTAGGAGTTAGAAATTTCAGGCTAGGCTAGTATTGGATGAAATCTATGCATGGTATGGTCAAGGGTAATATGAGAATGTATTAGTTAAAGTTTAAGTGATTTGAGATAATCTTGTGATAGCTAAGATGATAAGGAATCCATAGGAACATTCAAATTAAATTTGGGAGAGTAGAACTCCCAATATTGAATTTGGAAAAAATGGGTTGGGTTTAGATGTCGAAAACTAAGGGTATGTCACAAAAATAGAAAAACTAAGAGAAATAACAAGTTTCTTCCTTACCTACCCCGCTATTATGGGTGGCAGGCTGCTACCACTACACCTCTATAGCAGGAATTTTCCTTCTATAGTGGGATTCAACTTTGGTCAATCCCCCCATAGCGCACGAATCCCACTATAGTGAGATAGGGATGGTATAGTGGGATATGCACTAATTAATGCAAAAAATATCCCTAAAATATTATTTTTATTCCACATTCATCTAATAGATAGGAAAGGAAATTTTGGACGATTTTCTCCTAATTTCCATTCTATTTCTTTGTAAAAGTAAGTTAATCCCTCCCATCTAATTTTTTGATCATTGATCCTTAGAATCACTTTTTTTGAGTTTAGATAAGGAATTATCTTGACCTAGGTGAATTTTCTAGTGCAATTAAGTGAATTGAGTAGAAAATACTTGGGTTTTTATTAAAGTTATTAATTTACAATTGTATTCTTAGAATTGACCATTAAATTAATGAAATCAGTAAAATTAAGGTTGAATGATGATAGAAAACCCTAGAATAGGAGGATGATCATGAATTTGACCTTTGGGTTATGGGATTAGATTGTAATACATGCATGTACTAGGTCATTTTTTGAATGGTGATCGTGTTATTATTTTTAGACCATGACCAAGTAGACATTACATAGAAATGCAAGATTCATGTGCAATAGAGTGGTGCATGCTTGGCTTGAGTTAGATGAAGATTTAATATAGTTAAAACCCAAATTGATTTATGTGTTCATGTTAATTATTTATTTGTATACTTGTAAAATGCATGTTTAAATAAAGTAGATGATTTAATGATATCCTAAGTGTAATCATATGCAATAGGTGATGTTGTGATTTTTGTGATATCTATTGATTATTGTGGGATGTACCGGTATTAGAACATGTTCATGGGATTCATAGTTATTGTTGTAAGATGTATCGATATTTGGTCATCTTCTCGAGGTTGGGTAATATATGGCTAGTAGTCAATAGATTTTAGTTATTTTCATACATGGATAAGAGCTCGTCTCTTGCAGATTACAGCTAGTAAGAGACCCTAAGACCCTTAGCATGTGTGTACAAGGTATTAGTGAGTGTCACGGTTCCTTAAATGAACTAGGTTTATATGTTGACTTGTTATATTTGGTTCCTTAAGTGAACCAAGATTTATTAATATGGTCATTGTTGTCACAATTGGATCCTTGAATGGTACAAGCTAAATTGAAATGATTTGGCATATCCTGCTTATTGTCTATTTTTGTGTGTAGATAAAACATGGTTTAATGTTATATTGATAAGTCATGGTTTGTTGGCTTGGATTGATGCTAGTAATCAGAATCAGGACTCGAGTTAATGTATATATTGAGTTGTACTTGATTAAAATTAGTGGTGTTGGTTGAAAGACTAAATGTCATATAAATGAGATGGTAGGTGTTCATGGTTGTTTCTTACTACTATGTTATGTTTTCTTTTTCACATTTTTTTTTGGGTTGGCTGATCACACTACTGGTACACTATTATTTTTTCTATATTAATACTATTAATGCTTTTATTTTTGTTGAGTGTAGAGCATTTTTGATGGCTGCATCAAGACCTTATCTTTAGAGCAGACTATATTCCAACTCAAGGGTGATCTATATCTTTTGGGAAACCATGAGTTATCCACTTAGTTTTTGGTCCATTGTTTTGAACTCTGACATATTTAGTTGTTTTTGGATTGAACCCTTTTATTGGAATTTGTAGTGGTTTTAGTACAATGACTTTCAGATTCTATGGGTTGTTTTAGCATTCATTTTATTTATGCATCTATTATCATTAGAACACATTGGAACATTGGATTATCAAATGAAGTGATTAGATTATTTTGAATTTTAGGTGAAGTGTTGGGTTGAGTAGTCTACGTTAAATAGTTCTCCTATTAGAAGGATAGTGTGGGTAGAGCTCATAACAGTTTGGGTTATAACAAAGTGGAACTTGTGCCATAAAATGATATCTTTGAATAGAATTGAATCATATATAAATCTGAATATTTTAAAGAGGATCATCATATCTTTATTTTTATAAATAAATAAATAAATTTAAGATAGTGTTACACCCAATGATTTTCGAGTGTTAATGTGGCTATCTGTGACTCAGATTAAAATGGACCTAATCGGCCCTTATATCAAGTAAGAAATATTTTGGGTGAGTTTGGGAATGTTAGGGAAGGATTGTATGTGATAGTTGACTTGTGTGCCACACTTAAAGTAGCCCTTCTTTGGGATCCATACCACACATCTAAGTTGGGGAGCTCACTCGTTCACCTCCATTGTAGCCTATGCTCTGCTTAGGTGGTCGCCGCATGATAGGGGTACACCACACTCCCCATTATGTATGATAATTTATTTTACTTTTGTATTTTAAGGGTGTTTTGATTATTTTATGATTTTCAAACTGTCCCCTAAAACTCAAAAAGGGTCCCTACTCTATTATTTTTTCCAAATCCCTCATTAGAATGTTCCCTCTCATCTCCCCATGAATCCAAAGCATCCAAGTTTAAGTATCGAGAGTCAATGCTTAATTTCAAGGTTTCCTTGTCACTCTCTCCATCAAAAGGTATGTGCAATAACCCTCTTTGAAGTTAAATTCAAACCAATGGTTTTGTACCCTTTATTTATGTATGAATAATGAATTTTAAATTAGAATTATAGGTGGTGTCTTGAACCACAAAAAAGTACTGAATTTTATGAATAGTTCTCCATGAAAATGTTGTTTATTTCTTTCTTGAATTGTTCTTTAGGATATCACCCTAATTAATAAAATTGCCATTTTTTTAAATTGAATATTATGGTGCTTTAGGGTTAAAAGTCCATATTATTAGATAAGTTATTTTGATATTCAAATGATATTATTAAATAAGGAAAATTAAAGCATGTCTAAATGCTTTACAAAATAGATGAATGTTTTGTGATTCTTGAAACCTTTCATGGGGGTTTCCCAAGATTTTTATGATCAATCCTATTAGTGATGGGGATAATGAACTATCAATGTTTCTAACAATGATAAGAGAAGGCTTATTTGGCTTGTAATTCTTGGTATGATGATACCAATTAAATCAATGCCCCATGAATATTAAATACTCATATGGAATTTTTTATGTTGTAAAAATGTTATAAGACAGACATAAAGTGAAATAAATCGTCAATCGAAAAAGTATGGGTCTGAAAGGCACATTACCCAAAATTGTGTTTTACTGATGTGGTTATGGTTTTGTCATAAAATATGAATAACCTCATTGTATGCTTACTTAATACAATAGTATACAAAAGATAATATGATATGGTATGCCTTAGTTTTTATAGCAAACATAGATTGTCGGCTAAGCCAGTTGAGCAATGGTCAAATCTATATAGCTCGTGGTGTATAAATGGATGACGTTTATACCATCTAGTTCTTAATTAAAGAAAAGAATATTTGTGTTTTAACCTTGGATTAACTATTTATCATTATCCTTATGATTTGATTTTACTTTTATGGTGATTCTATATGGTGCATATCTTATCATTTTACTTATACTGCATACTAATACATTTAAGATATTGACCGTCCTAGGGTGCTACATCATTTTGTGATGTAGGTCTGGAGACATATTCTTATGATTCTGTGCAATATTAGATTATTGGGACAATTTTAGCTTTGTTTAGCCATCCATCATTCACAAGGTAGACTTTATTCAGAATTTTTAGTCTTTTTATTTAATGGTATTAACGAGGCCTTGTCCCAATTTAGATAGTTTCTTTATTATTTAGATGATTCATAGATCGATGTAAATTTTTTATGAGTGTTCATATTTCGGTATGATTTTGGAGATTTATAAAATATTTTGATATTTTTCAGAAAGTTTGATACAAGTTATCTTACAAGTGTTTTTTGCTACAAACATAAATAAAATGCTCATAATGAATATTACGCGGTCCTCTCAAGCTTAGTTGCTTATGGGTTCCAGTTATATCCAAGTCCTTGTAATGGGTCATGACAAACTTTCTATTAGAGTACAGGTCTTAAGTATCCTGGGGTATTTGTGAGGCCGTGTCTAGTAGACTCCTTTTTATGGGTATGTAGCACGCCACAATTATAAAGGGGATGCTACAAGGAATTTAGAAATGTTTATCTTTCTTTTATTTTTTAGTTCATGCTATGAAGTCTGACTCTAAGAAATTCCTCCTAATGCTAAATTATTCTACATATTAGATCATGCTTCCTAAGAGAATGTCAATCAAAGGACTTTAGCCGAAACCTCCACCCTTAAAAGCATAAATGTTGAAGAGGTCTTCCTTACTCATGTGATGCAAGCCTTTTATGGGGTTTTTTTCTTGTCCGAATACTACTACTAGGATACCACCTGCCTTGGTTAGTCCTCTGAGAGGTCTCGAAATTGGCCCTATTGAGACTAAGCTCTCTCAGGGTGATGTCACCAATGTTGAGTTTAGATTGACTATGCAGATGCTTGCTTATATTATTTCATCTTAGTCTTACGGGTCAAGTAATGCAGGTTCTGCTCATGATCCCACAAGCACTACTAGGGTTAATCAATTTATGCAACTGAAACCTCTGGTATTCACTAGGTCTAAACCTGAGGAGGATCCTTAAAGTTTTATTGATGAGATGGAGAAAATCTTTAGAGTTATGGATGCCATAAAAATAGAGGGAGTTGAGTTGGCTACTTATCAACATAAAGATGTATCTTATCAGTAGTATGATAAGAGGGAGAAGATTATGGGATAAAAGGTTGTACCTTTTGTTAGGGAAGATTTTTTATCGTGGCCTTTATTGATCACATTTTTATCATGGGATTTTTAGAAAGCTAAGGCTAAGGAATTTAAAATCCAAAATTAGGAAAAATAAGTGTGAAAGATTATGGCTTGAAATTTACCCAGTTGTCTAGAAATGCCCCTGAATTGGTGTCAAACATGAGGGCCAAAATGAGGAAGTTTATGTCTAGGTATTTATGATGATATGGTGTTGGAATATAAGGAGAAATGTTGAAAAATTAATTGAATATATCCAAGTTAATAATGTATGCTCACTAGGAAGGAGAGGAGAAGTAGAAGATATCAGAAGTAGAGGAGTGATAGAATAAGAGGGATAGGCCGACAAACAAGAAATCAAGCTTCTAGAAGAGTGGTAAGAGTAGCATATAGTTTTTCAAGAAGAAGTCTTAGGTTCATGATAATTCTTTAGCTAGTGCGCCTACACTTAGGCCTTCAGGTAAACAATGATTACAGTCTAATAAGAGCCCTATAATGTAGGGATCTCAGTTCTAGGGCAGTGTTGTACAGTCATACCCATCTTACCCTCCTCCAAAACTTGTGGGAAATTTCATTAAGAAAAGTTCCATTTTGGTAGGAATATATGTTATGGGTGTTTTTAGTAGGTCCATATTCAGCTGGATTGTACATCAACAAATGGGAATTTTGGGGGCAATAAGGCCCAAGATACTACTTTGTCAGCCCTGATAGCCAAGGGGGATACTTTTCGAACAGGCAGGGGTCAAAACTCTCTGTATACTTTATTTACTCACTAGAATTCTGAGGCCTCAACAAATGTTGTCATGGTGTTACAAGTTTTCTTCCATGATACCTGTGTGTTACTTGATCTTGCTTCTACCTTATCCTATGTATTCCCTTATGTTGCTATAAATTTAAGTTTTCCCTAAAATTATTCATGAACCATTCTCAATTTCCACTCTTCTCGATGAGTCCATTATTGCTAGAAGGTTCTATAAAAATTGTATTATGACTATATTTCATTGAGATATTTTGGTGGATTTGATTGAGTTAGATATGGTAGATTTCGATGTTATCTTAGGGATGGATTAGCTTCATTCTTGTTATTCTTCTATGGATTGGAGAATTTTAAAACTTCCCTTCCATTTTCCTAATAAATCGATCCTGGAATAGAAGGGTAGCCTTGCAGTGCCAAAGTTACCTTCCATTTTCCTAATGAACCAGTGCTAGAATAAGAGGGTAGCCTTATAGTGCCAAAAGGCAAGTTCATCTCTTACCTCAGGGCCTAAAAAATAATTTTAAAAGGGTACTTGTACCATTTAGTTTGGGTTAATATTTCTAGTGCTTAAAGTCCCCCACTCTTATTTATGCCTATAGTTAATGAATTACCCAAGGTCTTTCTCAAAGATCTTCCTCGAATTTCTCCTGATAGGGAAATAGAATTTGGAATTGATATTTTTCTTGGTACTAAACCAATTCCTATTCCACCTTATAGAATGGCTCCTTTACAGTTGTGAGAATTAAATAAGCAGTTAAAAGACCTCTTTGATAAAAGGTTTTATTTATCCCATTATTTCTCCTTAGGACGCTTCCATCCTTTTCATACATAAGAATTATGGATCATTTTGTATGTGCATAGATTATCATCCGTTGAATAAAAATACAATTAAAAGTAAGTACCCTTTTCCAAAACTAGATGATCTTTTCGACCAACTTTGGGATGCTATGTGATTTTCTAAGACAAACCTCCGTTTGAGTTATCATCATTTAAATGTTTAGGAAGCTGATATTCCCAAGACTGTATTTAGGTCCCGGTATGGCCATTTTAAAATTTTGGTTATGTAGTTTCATTTAGCTAACACTACCGCAACATTATTGACCTTTTAAATAGGGTGTTTAGGAAGTATTTAAACATGTTCTTAATAGTTTTCATTTGATGACATCTTGGTTTAATCCCAAAGTAAAGAGAATTATGCTAATTACCTCTGGATTGTATTTCAACCCCTTAAAAATTGGGAGTTAGGCAAATTTCTTAGTGCGAATTTTGATTAGATTTGTTGCTTTTCTCGGTCATATTATTTCTATCAAAAGGATTAAGGTGGATTCTAAGAAAGTTGAGACGTAAAGTAATGGCTTAGACCAATGACTATGACCGATATTAGGATATTTTTTGGTTTGGCCTATTATTATAAGAGATTCATGGAAGGTTTTTCTTCTATAGCTAACCCATTAACAAAGTTGACTGGGCAGACGATAAAATACCAATAGTCTGAAGCTTGTGAAAGTAGTTTTGAGAAGTTAAAAAGTCGTTTGACTTCTGCTCCCATGTTAACTCTACTTGAAGGTACTGATGGGTTTGTCATATATTATGATACTTCTCGAGCGGAATTGGTTGTGTACTTATGCAACATGATAAGGTGGTGGTGTAGGCTTCCATACATATAAAAAATCAGCAGAAGGACTAGCCAATCGACGATTTTGAATTGGCAACAGTGAACTTTGCTCTTAAATTTTGGTGATACTATTTATATAGGGTGCATGTGGATATTTTCATCGATCACAAAAGTTTGCAATATGTATTTAGTTAAAAGGAATTGAACCTTAGACAAAGAAGGTGGCTTTGTCTATAGAAGGACTACGATATGAACTTACATTATTACCCAAGTAAGGCTTACATAATTGTTTAAGCTCATAGCAGGTTGTCTATGGGGAGTATTTCCCACATGGAGGAGGAAAAAAGAGGGTTGAGGAAAGGAATTCATCAACTTGGAAATTTTCACGACCCAATTTCATGAGTCATGATGGAAAATACTTTACTCCACTAGTATGTAAGCCAAACCGTAGTCTGTAACTATATATAATGGGATAGGTTGTAGAAAATGGCATAAATACTAGAAATATGCAAGTAAATGAATTACAAGAGACAAATCTTTAGAACAATAGCTTAGAGGAGAGAAATTAAATAAGAGTAATATACCACACAACCTAGTAAGGTTGGTACAAGAGCCTCTAATCAAAAGAATACAAGTACTATCAATGTCAAATATATAACATTCTAAAAATAAAAATACTATCCAAAAGTACAAGATGGAGAAAAGGTTCAAATCCGACGATCTCACCTTATATTCAAACTCTAACCAGCACAATAACAGTGCCAACGACAGTAGCTATTACTCAGATCTACACCAAAAGTTATAAAAGTATAGTATGAGTACCTAAGCCATGGGTACTCAGTAGGCATCATCGATCGACTAAGCTAAATGATAATATAAATAAAATAAAATGTGAGATGAATAAGCTAAGTCAAGGAAAAGAGAACCTAGAATTATGCTCTAAAACAACTGAAATAGATAAAAATAAATAGAAAAAAACTATCTCAAACATATTGGGCCCCCATAAGCCTAGAACACACAAACAAAGTAAGTAAACCAATGCGGGCCCCATAATCTCGGCGATGCAATCAAGATGAAGTAATAATAGTAATTATACCAACTATCCATATCTCGAGACCATAACCTTGGATCTTTCCATACCTTAAACATCGGATCAAACTAATCTCATAATCATCATGAATAACTTCCTAATTTAGACTTGAACTGGAAAATAATGTCTCATACGATGGAATTGAACCAAAAATAATATCATGAATGCAAAACTTGAACCAAAATAGTGCATCATCATAAATGTCGAACTTGAACCAGTCTTAGGATAGTAAATGCAAGACTTGTACCATTCTTACCATCTCCCAAATATATGACTAGAATAAGCCTTAATATATGTAAAACCTCCTTGGGTTAAAGAACATAAGCAATATAACGTATAAAGGCCTATTAAATCTACAATGAGATAACAATAATAATCTTCGCCTAATGTGGGCCGAAGGGGCTCATTTCTAACCCAAAAGACCACTCTAAGGCAAATACTACCCCAAACTAGACTAAGGTGTCGAATATCTATACAAGGTACTAAGTAAGTGTAATTGCAACCTAAGATAGTAAATTCACCTAAGGAATGGGTATTTAAGTCAATTACGCCTAATTACGGTCCTTTTATAGGCTAAATAATCCAATTCACACTAAAGGGACCTCCAAGTCCTATTCCCAACCCAAAATTAGCACAATATTGTATCGATACTATAATTAGTCACAATCTAAGAGAAAGGTTAGCCTATCCGCAAAAGAAAGCAAGATCAAGTCTGCTAAATGGGCGATTTCCCCTTCTGATAAGCTTTTACATGATGCCACGCTTTCAAAATAGAAATCTATGTATTAACATGAGAAAAATGGTACCCATATTGTATTTTTATTCTTTGGTTCCAAAATCAAGCCAAAATTCCATGTAGGGCCCGCTTGTAGAATCACATATTTGAAACTGTTAACATGTCCCTCTATGCTCAAGGATCATTTACCCTCAAGAATGGGTAAATTCCAAGATCATATGATACCTAAATCAACTCATTAAGAATATAGGAATTTGGGACTAAATTGAAGAATAAACCATGAATTTGATGGAAACTTACAGTGATTTCGATGAGGAAATGGTTATTCTTAGCTCTTCAACAACCCACGATCTCCCAATGATTACTCTCCAAATTATCCACACTCTCTAGGGCTTTATTGCTTTTAAGACTTATGAAAAATAGGGAGAAATCCGATGGAGCAGAATTAAATGCTCCCTAGGTGCTGCTTAAGCGGTCATTTGACTGCTTAATAGGTCACCGCTAATCTGGAAGAAAAACCGCTAAAGTGATCCTCTCCCTAGGGATGGCCTCTGCTAAAGCGTCAAGACATCGCTGAAGCGATGTCTGCTTTAGCAAACTATCTTTGCTTAAGAAACCTCAACACGATGGCCTGGCTTGCTAAATTGATTGGTTGGTCATGTAAGTGGCCTCTGCTAAAACTATCAAATGATCACTTTAGTGGATACATCAACTGAATGATGAATCAGCTTAAACTTGGAAAATTCCTACGTTAGCACTGATCCCTTAGGATTTTTTTAGAATTCTATGAATGTAAATGAACTATGATACCCTATTTATTTGAACATTATAGACTCAACAAAATCATTAAAATTTCCATTCATGGTCGTGAAATGTGGGTCCCACACCTAAGGGTCACTTTTTAGCAAATTTTTACAATAGCCCAAAATGAGTTTGGAAGCCTAGAAACCCAAACCAAAGGTCCCCCAAGAATAAAATCAAAGTTCCGAAGATGATGAAACTCTTAAAATTGGCATATGAGGTCATTAACCTAGAGTGTTTGCCTGGTAGCCAATTTTTATCAGTGAAGGCTTTAAAATGGGGAATTGGCTTTAAAAACCATACGAATTGCCCGATAACTAGGATGTCAACTCTAGCAAGTCACAAATGACTTGGGGAAGCTATAGAAAAGCTCTAAACATAAAAAAATGTGTGGAAATGCAGAAAATGGACTGGAGGATCATTACAATATTCACTACTAAAAGGACTTTCATTTGCAAAAATAAAGGGTTAGGATGTATGCAAAGGCTTGAATAGGTGGGGATACTGGGTCCACATCTATCTATCGATCTCCCAAGTAGCTTCCTCTATTGGACAGTGTCTCCAATGAAACTTAACTATTGGAATCTCCCTATAGTGCAACTGTCAGACATCCGTGGCTAAAATAAGAACTGGCTCCTCCACAAAGGTCAACCTCTCATCCAACTGAACCGAATACTACCAAAGCACATATGACTCATTAAGAATGTAACACCACAACATAGAGCCATGGAAACCTGGATAAAAAGTGGTAAAATCTAGGGGCAAGGCTTACTCATAGGCTACATCTCCAACTGTGCAAAAATCTCAAAAGGTTTAATATATCTAGGGTTGATCTTGTCTTTCCTACCAAACCTTACGTCCTTCATTGGAGATACTCAAGGAACACCTGATCTCTAAATCCAATTCTCAAGGCATGAATTCTGTGATCTATATAAGCCTTCTGTGCATCTAAGCTGAAATCAACCTATCCTGAATCACCCCGACTCTATCCAATGACTCCCAAAGTAAGTCAACACCAGAGGGATAACCTTGGATATCTCCAACCATCCTATCAGAGATCAACAATGCCTACCATAGATTGCCTTGAATGGGACCATCTCAATACTCAAATTATAGCTATTATTATATGAAAACTCTGCTAAAGCTAAATGTTGCTCTTATTGACCTATAAAATCCATATCATAATCTCGAAGTATATCCTTGAAAATCTAAATAGTCTACTCTAACTGCCCATCAGTTTGAGGTGAAAAATAGGGCTAAGATCCACCTGAGTAACCAACTCCTCTTGAGAAGCTCTCCAGAACTAGAAGAAAATATCGAGCCTCAGTCTAAAATAATAGATATGGGCACACCATGTAGGTGAAATAACTCACAAATATATATAAGATAGCCTCTCATTACTAAAGGATATCTGAATAGGAAGGAAATATGTTGATTTGGTCACCAATCTACAATGACCTAAATGTCATCCGAAATACAGGAGGTACGAGGTAAACCATTAACGAAGTCCATGGTGATTGTCTCCCACTTCCACTCGAATTTGGGTAATCTCTAAATCGAACTACCAGGCCTTTAATGCTCGACCTTCACCTATTGACAACATAGACTATAAGCTATAATTTTTTCCATATCTCTCTTCATGCTACTCCACCCTTATTATTGCTTTAAATCTATATACATCTTAGTTTTTCTTGAATGAATAGAGTATCTGGAGTTTTGAGCTTCATATAATATCAACTAAATTAGGTTTTCAACCTTTGATACACAAATGCGACCATCATACATCAGAATACCCATAAAAGTAATAGTAGCCCTCTCAGACTCAATACTCAACACTGGATCACGTATGACACAAAGTCCCCTATTCTCAAATTAACGACTCTAAATATGATCAAATAAGGTATACCTTGCCTCAACATTAGCAAGAATCCTTTTAGTGTATGAAATATTAAGTCACACCATTAAGTTGGATAAGGACTAAATGTCCCACACCAAAGGCCTCTCAGATTCTGAAATAGAAGCCAAGCTACCCATGCTCACCACCTTTTGGCTCAAGGCATCCGTGACTAAGTTCGCCTTGATCGGATAGTATAGAATATATATGCCATAATCCTTCAGTAGCTCCATATATCTGCACTACATAAAATTAAGCTCTCTAAGGGAGATAAGATGTTGAAGACTACAATATTCCATATAGATCTCATAATGCACACTGTATAGATAATGCCTCCTAATAATAAGCGTGGAAAATACTTTTGCCAACTGTAAATTATGAGTGGGGTAGTTGCGTTCATGCACCTTCATCTACCTCAAAGAATAAGCAATAAATTATACTTGCTTCATCAAAATACAACCAAAAGCAATACTAGAAGAATTAAAATATATGATAAATCCCTTGCCCCTAATAGGAAGAGCCAATATAAGGGCTGAAGTGACAAAACCCTTGTTCTTCCAAAAGCTCAACTCATACTCCTTGAACCACTAAAAAAAAACTTCCTTCTGAGTCAATCTAGTTATTAGTGCTGCAATAGTAGCAAATCCCTCAATGAATCGTCTGTAGTAACTATCTAAAGTAATGATACTACGATCCTTGGAAAGTGATGTAGGCCTGGTCCAATCACTAATAAGATAAATCTTTATTGTGCTCCTCATAATCTATCCTTAGACACCATTTTTCCTAGGAAAGTCACCGACTTTGAGAATTTGGCAAAAAGCCTATGATCTTTAAAAGTTTGGAGCATAATCCTCAAATATTGCATATGCTCCTTCCTTTTCCTTGAGTACAAAATAATGTCATTGATGAACAAAATCTCGAAGGAGTCCAGATAAGGTCTGAATATGTGATTCATCAAATCTATGAATGTGGTTAAGGCATTAGTCAACCCAAAAGACATCACCAAGAACTCATAATGGCCATAATGAGTCCTAAATCTCTTTGGGGTATCCTTAGCCTGAATCCTCAATTGATAATAGCCAGACCTTAACTCAACATTAGAGAACACCGCTGCTCTCTGAAGCTAGTCAAACAAATCATTAATATGAGACATAGGATATCTATTTTTCAATATCACCTTATTAAGCTACCTGTAATTAATAAACATAAGCAAGAACCATCCATCTTATTCATGAACAAGATAGGAGCACCCCTAGGTGACACACTCAACCTAATAAAACCCTAACCCAGAAGATCCTAAAGTTGAGAATTCAACTCCTTAAGCTCTACAGAAGCCATATGGTAAGGTTTCATAGAAATAGGTCAGATTCCTAGCTTAAGATCAATAATAAACTCAGTATCATACTCAAGAGGAAAACCAAGTAGATCGGTAGGAAAAAAATTAGGAAAAGCACAAACTATTGGAACAGAGTCAAGTGAAGGAGTATCCACATTAACATCACAAATATAAGTGACGTAAGACTTGCAAACTTTGATATAAGTCTCATAGCCTAAGCATAAGAAATAATCCCCATCATCTCCGGGCTAATAGATCCCTACCACACAACCAGGGGTATGCCAGGCATAGTAAGGCAACAGTCTTAGTGAAATAATCCAATACTACATGATAGGGAGATAACCAGTCCATGCCTACAACCATATAAAAATCTAACATATCTAATTCAATAAGATCATACTGAGTGTCAAACTCAAAAAGTCACAATACATGATCTATAAACCTAATTTACTACTAAAAAATCACCCATGGGAGTAGATACATAAAATGACATAGATATTAAATCCTATGACAAATCTAACTACAGTGCATAATAAGAAGACCCATAAGAATAAATTGATCTCTAATCAAATAAAGAAAAAGATGTCTAATAGTACATTGAGATCATACTTGTAAAAACAACATCAAAAGACTCTTTCCCTGTTCTACTAGGTATAGTATATATGCCTTGCCCATGACTAATAACTTGTCCTACCTGCCTAAGGATCTGTACGAGCACCCTAGGGACCATCCCCGATGACCCTTCATACCATCTCTAGTTAGGGACGGCACTACCATAATCAGTGGAACATTCTATACTATAGGTACAACTACAACACATTGGGGATACTCTCTAGATAAATAGCTGAAAGTCTTACACTCATAACATGCCCTAAGTGTTGCACTATGTCCATAAGATTTGGCTGACCCAGAATAACCACCATAACTAAAAAACCTAAAATATGAACCACTCAAAGACTAACCACTACTCTGTCAAGGATGATCACTATAGCTGGGTTGACCTCCATCAGTAAGCTGAAGTATGGTATGAATGAGCCTACTAGATTGACCTTGATGCTGAACAGACTAGCATTGAGGGTATCCACCTTAAGAACCACTACCTCTGAATTATGAGCCGCTCTAGCAACAATTAATACTACCTTGATAATGCGGCCTCTTATTGCTTCCCCCTTGGGTCTTGGAATGCATTTCCTTCATAATTTGAGCATGACCAAAAACCTCAATAAAAGAACTGTCATCACCAACCAAACTCTATAAAACCATGCAAAGAGAAAGTCTCAATCCCTAAAAATACACCAAATCAACTCATAGTTGATTGATAAGATAGATGTAACAAGCTTGGACAAGTCGTGAAATTGAGCCTCATACTCAAAGACATTCATAGAACCTTATTTCATTCTCAATAATTGGTCTCTCAGACATTCTCTAAGCCTTCAAGGAAAAAACTTCTCTAAAAGGACTTCAAAAAACCGAGTCTATGTAAAAATGGGAGATCTAGCTTGCCTAGAATCAAGATAACCTCTCCACCAATGTCGAGCTTCCAAATACAACTAAAAAGTAGTGCAGTCAACCCCACGAGTCTCAACTAGGCCAAAATTTTGGACCCTCTCCTTACAAAAAATCAAGAATTCATATGCATCTTTGCTTGATTCCCCAAAAAACCTAGGCAGAGTCAATCTAAATAATCTACCCAATATCTTCGATCTCTCAACAAACATAGAAGGCTGAGGGATCTTAATTCAGTGATTCACAACTACAGGTTGCACCCATGCCTCAATACCACTCTGATCTATAGACTGGGCACCGTCAGATAATACACATCCAACCAAACCTAAGAGTTGGACCAATACATCTTAAGAAGTGATAAAGAAATAAATTTTGATGAAGGCTGGGCTCCTCCTTAGCCCACCACTGACTGGATTAGAGGAATCTCTAGTGCGAGAGTAGGAAAAGGGTCTAGTGAAGGCTCCTAATTCTAATCTTTAGCTAAGGTTGTATCTCTCATTTTCATTCAATCTCTAGGTCACCTATGTTCTTTGATAGGGTTCCTCGTTATGGACTTAAGGTCCTCTTCTCTAATAGCAGTAGCTAGCATCCTAGCTATCTACAAAAGAGTAACCAAAAGAAACAAAAACCAACACAAACTTTTAGCATGAAATGAGTGAAGGAAGAAGACAAGACAAACTGTAGTCCAAAACTGAAAGTGATGGGATAGTTGGTGGAAAATGGGATAAATATTGAAAATATACATGTAAATAAATTTCAATCCTTAAATCATAAGAACAATACCATAACTGGAGAGAAATAAAAAAAGAGTAATATATCCCATGACTTATTAAGATTGGTATAAGAGCCTCTAATAAAAAAAACACAAGTACTATCTAAGTCAAATATACAATAGTCTCAAAATAGAAAGACTATCCAACAACAGAAGATGGAGAAAAGGGTCAACTCCAGCTCTAAGAGCTCACCCTATCTCTAAACTTTGACCATCATAGTCATAATATCAATGGATAAATCTAGTACTTGGATTTTTACCAAAAGGTACAGAAGTATAGTATGAGTACCAAAGCTATAGGTACTCAATAGGCTTCATTAGCCGACTATGATAAATTATAATAGAAATTCAATAAAATGGGAGATAAATAATCTAAGTCAAGCGAAAGGTAAACCTAGAATACTACTCCAAATACTAAAAGTAAAAAACTGAAATAAATATCAATAAATAGAACACAACTATCTCAAACATATTGGGCCCCCATAAGCCCAGAAGACGCAGCCAAAGTAAATATCCCAATATAGCCTCTATAAACATGGTAGATGCAATCAAGAATATGTAATAATAGTAATTACACCGACTATCCATAATTCAAAACCATAACATGGATCTTTCCACACCAAAACTTGAACCGGTCTTATAATCATCATGAATAACCTCTCAATATCGAAGTTTAACTCGAAAATAGTATCTCATAAGCCTAACTCAAACTGAAACTAATATTATGAGTACCAAACTTAAATTAGAATATATTATCCTCATAATTGTCGGATTTGAATAGGTCCTAGGATCATAAATTGCCAGACATGAAGTAATCTTACCATCATTTAAATATATGACTAGTATAAGACTTAATATAGATAAAACCTCCTCGGGCTCAAGAATATAAACAAGATATGTATGAATTCCAATTGAGTCTACAAGGTGCTAACAATAATAATATTGGACTAAGGTCGGCAGAAGGGGCCCACTTCTAAATGCAAAAGTCTAAGTAGCGAGAGTCAAGGCTTAATTTCAAGGTTTCCTTGTCAGTCTGTACATCAAAAGATATGTAGAACAACCATCTTGCAACTTAAATTCAAAACAATGGTTTTGTACCATTTATTTATGTATGAATAATGAATTTTAAATTAAGGTTATAGGTGGTGTCTTGAACTATAAAAAAGGACTTGACTTGTAGAAATTGTTATCCTTGAAAATGCTCTTGATTTCTTAGTTGAATTGGTCTTGAGGATATCACCCTAATTTATTATATCCTCTTTTTGCAAAATTGAATAAGAACAAGCATATACCCTATGAACTAATATAAAACATATCAAGCAAACCAACTATACATTTGTACTTTCTTCCATATAAAGCCTCAAATGGTTCCATTCGAAAGATGATTTCTTAACTATTATTATCCACAAACTCCGCCAAAGGAAAGAAATAGGTTTTACTAACCACCAAAGTCTATCACATGTTCGATTCATATCCCCCAACACCTGAACATTCCCCTCTGACTTAACACCCATATGGGATGAATGATTGTACTTATCTCTAACTAAGTACCCAACTCTAGCTCCACAGAACTTTAGAAATATAATGTAAATTGAGTAGATTAATTAAAAATGATTTAAATAGTCACAAAATTCTATCAACCTTTATCTTGAATAAAGACTTAGCCAAACTTTTGGATTGTATTTAGTCTTCATATTTATGAACTAAGCTAATTTGGTCGACATGTCCGCAATCACCCTAATAGATTCAAACTTTCCTTAAGTCTACAGTAAACTAACCATAATGTCCATTATAATATTATCCTACTTCAACTCAAGTATAGACATTTACTGAGTTATACCACCAAATCTCTAGTGCTCACACTTCACTTGTTGACTTTTCAAATACTTTGCCATAAAATCCATAATATCTCTCTTCATCCTATACCACCGATAATGTTGGTTTAGAGTATGATATATCTTAGATATACTCAGATTAATATATATGTCAAACTATGAGCCTCCTCTATGATCAGTCTACTCAAGTCACCAACTCTAGAAACACAAACTCAAGTTCCCTCGTGGTTAGAGCTTTCAAAACGAGTCACATGGAGCCTAACACTCAGAACTTTAGCTAAGTGTTCAACACTTAGTTTATTTTGAACCTTCAAACTTTGGGGAATTAATTCATGACCTTCCTGACATCCATTTTTTGATTTTCAAGTTTTGTTACAATCGAGCAAGATCATAGTACATATCATATGAGTTTCAAAATTTTTTAGAATGTATAAGGCCGCATTTGGATTTCAAACCAGTAGCAAAAATTCTACTTTTGCCCAATTTTCAGCATATCAGGGTCAACTTCCAATGATCATAACTTCTTGTATTTAACGAACTGGGTGAGCTACTACATATCAAATGAAATCTCTTTGAGTCTTCTTTCCAATGAAATTAGTTTCATCTAATTTTATCACCAGATTAAAAAGTTATGATTAATTTTCTTCAGCAAATCAAACCAGTGACTGAGGGACAAATGTGACTTTATTTGTTTCCTTAGGGGAATTTTGGTCATTTACCATCCCCCAATCATGCTTTAAAATGGGATTCAGCTTACATTGGACCAAAATTTGGTCATTTATCAGAAAATTCTCAAGAACCAAATACATGAGCTTCAATCAAGAATTCAAGATCTCTAAAAATTCAACCGTAGGAATTCAAAAATAATTAATTATAATCCTCAAGTTGAGATCTTCATGAAGCACCTATTATTTCACGAGTAGAGTTCTGGAATCATAAGTTCATCCAAAGTCACAAATTTGAGATATGTGGGATTTGAGCAAGAATAATTCTTCCGGTCTTATACCCAAAACTTGATTTTTATAAAGATTACGTAAATTTTTATGTTGAAGTTTACACCAATTTATGTTATTTTGAGTTAATGTAATTATCCATAAATTGAGTATTTGAAAGCATTATATTTTATCTTGATATGATTAGAGTTGAGATATACATATTTTGATTTATATTTTCCTATTAAGAATTGATGTTGTTGAATTTATTTGAAATGAGTATTGAGAATGAATTTACAGAATTTGTGATATGAATTTTGAGTTGTTGAAATTATGATATTTATGTCATGATATTATTTCCAATATTTTAATTGAGATAAGTGAAGATTTTTGAGATGATTCCTGAGTATGAAATTTAGATATGTTTTGATGTATTAAATCTTTATATTTTGGGTTTTAAATATATGTGATGAAATTATAAGAAGATTTTGATCTCGAGTCGTGGACATGATTTTATAAGTATTTCCCAAAAGTAAAGATTGTTGTTTTGATATTGAACAAGTATGGAATTTGAGATGATATTTTGGAAGATGGAATCATTATATTTATGTCGAGGTTGAAATTAGATTTTTATGATATTATGATTTGGAGTATTCCTTTATCAAATTATTTACCGAGATTTGAATTGAAATTTATATCATGATTTTTGAGTTGAAAATAGGAATCCATAATTTATTATGATTCAATTATGAGAAATATGATTTGGCCTTCATTATAGGCCCTTGAGATTATTTTGAGGTGGATTTCCTAAATGAGACTGAGCTTGAGTACGGGAGTAGTATTTAGCACCGAGCGGGAGGTGTGGGTGAGCGTACCCTACTTCCACAGAACTATGTTCCACCATAGGATTGAGATTTTTGCGCCTAAGGACGATTTTGTGATCACTGAGTTAAGGTTATACTCCCTGGCAAGAGTATGACGCGCCTTCCCAATGTGGGGTTTCTTCCTCAGGAGGACAAAACGTTGGACTCCATGATAAGCTCACATGGTTTATGTCGTTTATAAGAAACTCCCATGGTGTGTGTGTGTCTCTGATCTATCTAAGATAAGTGTGTATGGTTTGAAAACTATGATTTGTGAGAAAGTTCCTTGTTTCCAAAAGATTGAAATGTTATGTTCTAAAGAGAGTTGTTTTAAGACTTGATTACTGTACATGTTGAAATCGAGCAGAAAGTGAATTTGAAACTTATTATAATGACTCACGTGATTTATTTTACATGTATTATTCATCCATGATTTTGATGATTTAACTCGAGCTAAGTGAGTTATTTATTTCAGTATGCTTAATTTTATAAACTGTGACGATATTAAGATATTATTTTATATATGCATTGCAACCTCATATGCTCGGTACATTTTCATGGTACTGAGCCACATATTCGTATGTGGACTACATTTTCTTAGAATGTAGGTACAAAGTATAGTATGCATCTTCAGATCCAGTTAGTTTGTGGTATCCAGTCAGCAGGTGATGAGTCCTTTTGATTCAAGGGCTTGGGTCAGTTATGCAGAACTAATAGTTTTGTATTTTCTTTATTCGGTCGTATTGAGTTGGGACAGTCGGAAGTCATGACCTGGCTACCTACACTCAATACTAGTAGAGGCTTCATACACAGTCAGTAGAAGTTGATGTATTTAATTTCAGTTTTGGTTGTAAAGGCAGAATTGTAATCTTGTAAATTCAGTTTTGTATCGATCAGATTCAGAAAAGAGTTATTTTCTGCAGATTTGTATAGATTTATACTTTTTGTTCAGTTGCTCATGAGTTATGCCCATAGAAGGGTTAGCTTGGGGTCACTTGTGACCCTAAGCACCGTGTGACGTCTTGGACCCAATTTTGGGGTGTTACATAAGGTCAGGACCGCAGGTACTACTTATACTCAGGGTCAGAGCGCAGGTACAGACCGCAAGTGCATCCTGAGAGTTGACAATGCTTTAGTGATTTGTCCATAACTTTTCACCTCGATATTGGATTAAGGCAAAAATGGTATCGTTAGAAAGCTAATACAATTAAATATTTATGGAGAGTCCTTCCGGAACCACCTTTCTCCTAATTTGTTTATGCTTTGGTTCTAAGTTTTCTATGTACCCCAATTACACTTCTATGAGGCTTTTTAAGTTCTATTAAGTATGGATAATTAAGTTTTCCTATTTTAATTAGGATTTGAACTCTAGGATTTCTTGTAATCTATAAATACCCTTAGTCTTTGTTTACTTTATTCTTTCTTCAATTCATATATTCACATATTCAAAGGTAGCCCCTTTAGGGATATCCTATACTCTCTTTGTTCTTGGTTTGTTATTCACTTTAAGACTTCAGGCATTCTTATCTTATTATTGTGAGATTGATTTTGTAATTTTATCTGTGGATTCCATGATTGATCGCATAACTATGAGCGGCTAAATCGCTTAGCTAGGGTTGTGGGTATCCTAGTAGATTAACAAAGTAGAGGAAGTGCCAAGTCATTCAAGATAAAGATTCTTGCATGTATTGGGTTTTCTTCACTTTGATTCCTTTTGTAGCGGTCGCCAATGTTAAGATCCCACCTAGATTATTGCTACTTGCTCCAAAAGAGGAGTAGTGACTAGGAAAAAAGATCACAACAGTAATTTAGAGTTTAACTTTCAATCCATGTTTCTAGGGTTAATCTATGGAATATAGTTAGATTTCATATAATAACAAGAGACTCAAAAGGTAATAGTTAACTGGGATCAATATAAGGGTTAGTAAAGAAACATCCTGAGACTCAAAAGGTAAAGGTTGAAATGCTTCTGCTCGTCTAAAAGACTGTAGAAGGTACATAACTTATCGATTCTACATGCAAGGTATTGGAATAATTCGACAGTGCATGATAAGCTTCTGAGTTAAGAAGCCAAGGGGAACACAAGCCTAGTGTCCATCATAGATTGTTTACAACCAAGAGTAACCAATTCTTTTCCCTTTCTCTATTTCAACAAAATCCCCCCTTTTTAACTGCCTGCACTGCCTGGTTATTTCAGTAAGTTTGAGAAGTATTTTTGGCCTATTCTTTATGGGATCAACCCCAACCTTTGATGGTTACTATTTTTGATAGTGACCATTTCATCCTTCAATTAGAGTTGCATTTTGGGCATTATCACCTAAATGATTCACAATTTCCCATCCTTGAATTGTGTATCCTTAATCTAGTCCATCAAATATAATTGTAACTCAACACAAGAAAGAGCCCTTCCATGCTAAAAACTATCAAGTCTCACAAAGCTATTGACTAAATACCAAAACATCCATAGCCAAAGATCTCTCCTCTACCAATAACAAGGCAAGGCTACTCGTACTCACTGATTTCCTTCTCAAAGTATCCACTACTATATTAACCTTGTCAGGGTTATATAAATTAATCATGACATATTCCTTAAATATCCCTAACTAGTTGTGGTGTCATAATTTCAAATCTTCTGATTAAAAAAGTACTGAAGGTCATGATTTTCACCGAACACCTCAGAATAAACTCAAAACAAGTAATTCCTCCACAACTTCAAAATAAATAGGACTGCTGCAAACTTTAAATCATCAGTGGGGTAGTTTTCTCATGATTCATTACCTACCTCAAAGCCTAGGCGATAACCTTCCCTTTCTGTATCTATACACTACTAAAACCAACTCCCAAAGCACAATATATGTTAAAACCTTTACCTTATACAAGTAAGGTAAAGAAAGTTGTTGAAGTGAATAAAGCCTTGAGCTTTTGAAAGCTCATCTAACACTAATCGAACCACTGAAAAATAATATTCTTCTGTATTAATTAGGTCAAAGGAACTGCATTAGTAGATAATTCCAGTATGAACCATCTTTAGTAGCCACCCAAATAAATAAAAATCTAAATCTCAGTAGATGAAGTAGGCCTAGACGAATCCAAAACTATCTTAATCTGGGTGGGTCATCCATAATACCCTCATTGGATTCTACATATCCCAAGAATGCCATAGAAATAAGAAAAAACTCACACTTTATGAAATTGGCAAACAACTTATCATCCCTCAATATCTAAAGCACAATCCTTCAATAATGCACATGCTTTTCCTTACTCTTTGAATACATTAAGATATCATCAATAAACACAATGACAAAATAATCAAGATAAGGTCGAAACACCCTATTCATCAACTCTATAAATGATGTTAGGGCATTAGGTAACAAATATGACATAACTAAAAACTTATAATGATAATACTGTGTATTCAAATCCATCTTAAGGATATTTAGAACCATAATCTTTAGTTAATAGTACCCTAACCTCAATTAATCTTTGAAAACACCAAAGCACCATGAAACTATTTTGATGTATGTAAAATGATACTTATTCTTGATGGTCACTTTGTTCCTTGATGATAATAAATAAACATCTATGTGTATTCATCCTTTTTTTTAGAAACAACACTAGAACATTTAAACTTAAAACACTAGGTCTAATGTATCATTTATTCAATAAGTCCAACAACTAATCTTTCAACACCTTTATCTTTGTTAGAGTAATCCTATAGTCCTGTAATGAAGAATGGAAATAGACTTGGCATGTGCATCTAAATAAATGCCAAACTAATATTTGTATCTAGTGGAACACTTAGAAGATCCATAAGAATTGTATCTTAAAACTCCCTAACAACCCTAATTGACTCAATAGGGGCGTTCCAGTACTAGTATCACGAGTATAATCCTAATAAGAAGATATGCCTTCTCAACCGATCATTGATCCTTAAGAAAAAACCCTCTATTTTTTATGATATGAGCCCTAGATATCTACTCCAACCTTAGGAAATCTAGCATAGGTAAAATAGCTATCTTGGCATGAAAATCCAAAATAGTATGATACAAGGAAAGACAATACATACTTAAAATCACATTATACTCTACCATATCCAAAATAAACAAGTCTACCTAATTATGATAGTCCAAAAGAATCACCACATAATATTGGTATGCCCAATCCACTACTAAAGAATCACCTACTAAAGTATCAGTAGGTATAAAAGGGAGTTATATATCATATAGAAACCCGATGTAAAATATAAAGACATATAGGAAAAAGGAGAACCATGATTAAATAATACTATAGTCAATAAACAACATATTGGGATAATACCTGTGATAACTATATCAAAGGTCTCTACCTAAAGTATATACAAAAAAAGTATAATAATGAGTCCTAGAACTACATACATAAATAATTCACCTACCACAACCTTAGCCTATCAAGGTTATACCTCTACCTATCTAAGATCTACCACAACCCCTAATTAGGGTGTTGTTACCCTAACAAATCTTTGATACTCTAAGTTTCATATTAAAAAATCATAAATCATGGAGAGATAATGCATAAAACCATGTCTCATACTCACTGACTAAATCACATCTTGTGTCAAATACTTGAATTGATTCCTATGCTTCTCCTTCAAGCTATGAGGAAAAAATTGATCCTAAAAGGCCTGAATAAATAACTCCAAAGTCATAGGTAGAGATCCCATGGGTCTAGATTCAATATAAGATGTTTCTACTACTTTGTGGGACTGCATATATAAAGATCCGTACAACCAACCTTGTGAGACTACACCAGTCCCACACCATGAAGTCTCTCATGATTGCTTACAAAAAACTCTTAAGCATCCTCACTCTGCGCACCCTAAATATATATGTATGTGTATTCATAAACCCTTCAAACCTCTTTTTCTCCTTATTTTACATCACTATCCTATCCACATGATACAATAACAAAGTACAAAATTAAAAACTATAACTAAGAAACTAATATGAAAGATAAAGTGATAGATAGAAACCAAGTAATAGATAGACATAATTGATGAATAAATAGCAAACTAAGGGTGAATAAAACCCCTATCCATCTATTCAATGTAAAAAAAAGCACCTAATCTCCTACATAGACCTCAAGGGAATTGGATTCATGAGAAACCCATATTTCTAAATGAAAAATCAACATATGTTAATCTTGTCTCATACTTTCACAAGTGTTTACATTCATTAATCATCAATAAACTAAGGAAATAAAATGTCTAAGGACCATATTTATAGTATTTTCCTTTTCACAAATAACCTTTTACAAAAATAGCCTAAAAGTGGCGATTATGGAAATAACCCACAAGGGCTCTCTTTATTCCGTATGCCATGGCTTTCCTCGGCTCCAAGCTATCTTCCAAACATGGAATTGTTTTATTAGGAGCTCAAAGAAGGGCCTCCAATCACATTATTGAATCCTTAGGGTGATCATGTCTTGGACCTCCTTATGTTTCCCTCAAGTTGTTTGATCAAAAGTATTGATGCCCATTTGACTTGTATTATCCTCCCTTTCTTGAAAAAGATTTGTCCTCGATTCCAAGACTTTCTCAACCAAAAGAAAGACAAACAAACAAAATATACTCATGGAATGAGGGTTAAATTTAGCACAATCAATCATAACATCATGCCAAGGTTGCACACACTTAAGATATAGCCAGGCATCAAAATGATCAATTAAGGGTATCTAACCCCATAATATAGAAGCCACCTGTCCATTAAAGAAATTTGGACAGTGGGGAGAGGAACCATGGTAATCAGTCAACCACTCATGAAAGTTCACATGGGTTCCATATCTCATTAGGCACATAACCCCTTTAAAACACTTATCTTTGTTGGCGATACTCTTCTTACACATTATGGGTCCATCAAGTGGATCATGAATCCCCAAGAAAGACTTTCTATTATAGGGAAGGATAACAATATTCTCAATCAAACTTTTCTTGTCATCTTGACCAAGAATCAAGTCGAGTGTACAATAATCGCCATAATCAAAATAGTCATTGGGGTCAAATGGGTAGAGTGTTCGTAGATATGGGCTTAGCCCATACTCTTCTCCCCTAAGAGTTCCACTAATATAATGATTTATACCCTCTACACTAGCATGAACATCATTAAAGGAAAATAGAGTGTCATTCCTATTCAATTGACTAATGTTTTCAACATAATTACTCACTTCAGGTTTATTAACCACATCACAAACATCCTCAAGTGGTGCAGTAGGTTAACACACAAGTTGGTCCTCATAATTTCTATAAGAAAATGTACTATCACTCATTATATTGACTTTAACACTAGGTGGATTCAAATTGATCTTACAAGAAAAGTCAATTTGGTCATCACTAGGATCAACTAGTATATTCACGCCCCTAAGTGGTACATTATAACAACAAAGTAAAGAGACATTAGGATCATCTAAAGATGAGCTATCATTAACACTTAGTTGTATAATAGCCTCATTTACTAGAGTGCAAGAGTTAGCATGGTTACCTTGAGGTTCGTTTTGAGCATGTCCACTCAAGGAAACTTAAAATTTGGTGTATTTGGAAGGGTATCAATCATGTCATCTAACCTTCTTGATAGAGAAGTTTCCATCCCTTCCATTCTTCCTTCAGGGGATGCGAATCGACTTTCCCTAGCATTAAACCTCTTCATAATGGAAGCTAACATAACATTTATGGTGTTATTATCCATGGTGCCTAATAAAATAAATACTAAACAAAAACAAAAAAAAGTTAAAGGTTATAAAATAAACCTCACAAGATCTCAAAGTTAAAACCTTTGGTTGTTCACTCAATTGGGATTTCAAGCATTTATAGATCATTTATACTTCAATGAGAATGTTTGGTACCAATTGTGGCTTGAGGTCGGAATATATTCTTATTTGAAATGAATCAAAACTAAAAATAGTTAAGGAATTGAACCAAAAAATCACAATGAATTCAAAATATAAAATCTTAAAAGAAGTAGGATGACAAAAGAAACAGGACATAAGAACTAATCGATCAACATAGTAGATGAATGTAGTTTAAGAATCAAAAAAGGGATTTAAGAATCAAGAACTTGAAACTAAGAATCAAACCTTGATAAATGGAGTTTTGATAAATGGAGTTTCTAAAGTGTTGAGATGGGTTTTAGAACTAGAATTTATGTTGGAGAAGTGTTGAAATGCATTTATAGTGCGTTTGCTGGCTGTTTGTATTCACTAGAGATGTTTTGTGTTGGTGGGATGCGTTGGGGGATGCTACAAAATGTGGGGCATAGTTTGGGTATAGGAGAGACCTTACCTACTGGTTGGAGGTGCATTGTACCTACTGGAGCAGACCAAGAGCACCTTGGGCGCAGATGCAAGGCAGGTCACCCGCCCCTCTCTCTTGAAATAGACCTTTTGCCCTCTAAATTGTCCCCTCTTGTACTCTCTTGTGAAATATCCTTTGGCATCTACTTTTATTCTTTAGCAAAAAAAAAATTCCATACTTTTCTTCCTTCTTTTTGGATTACACACCCTCTTTTGATGAATCTTTCAACTTGAATATTTGAATTCCTCCAAGAACACGAAGAACACCAAGAACACTAAATTCTTCTCCGGAGCTCGAAATAACCTAGAATTTTGAACTTACGCACTATTCAAAATTATAAAATAATTCCAAAAATCATTTTGCACAAATTCTCAACCAAATTTTCCATATTTTTGATCCTCTTCATTTTATTCATGTTCAAGCTCTCTCAACAATGGTATCTCACTCAATTTGACTCTAATTTGGCTCAAATTTGAAATCTAGACTCCTATAGTGTTAGAGAACACAAATATAATACTAGAAACACAATAAAAACACATAATTAAAATATCAAAATTTGACATTGGGCTAAAAATGTGAATAGTGGGATTTTTAGGATTATCGATTCCACTTTTTTTGTGAATTTTCAAGATAACAAACCCAACATTGACTTTGTAGGAACAAAATCAAGCTTGGCTTTGATACCAAATGATATACAAATAAAGTACAGATTTGAAAACTATAACTAAGAAACAAATATGAAAGTTAAATGGATAGATAGAAAGCAAGTAATAGATAGACACAATGGGTGAATGAATAGCAAACTAAGGGTGTATAAAACCCCTAACCCTCTATTCAATGTCAAACAAAGAAATTAATTTCCTACGTAGACCTCAAGGGAGTTGGATTCCTAAGCAACCCACAATTCTAAACGGAAAATCAACACAAGTGATTCCACACTTGCCACAAACTTATCAAAGATTGTCTCACATTTTCACAAATTTTAACATTCATTAATAATCAATAAACTAAGGAAATGATATGTATAAGGCACCTATTTATAGTACTTGCCTTTGCACAACTAACCTATTATAAAATAACCCAAAAGTGGCTATTTTGGAAATAACCCACAATGACTCTCTTTATTCCTTGTGCCATGTGTTTCCTCAGCTCCAAGATATCTTTTAAACATGACATCATTTTATTAGGAGCTCAATGAAGGGATTCCAAGCACATCCTTGAATCATTTGAGAGATCATGGCTTGGACCTCCTTATGTTGGCCTCGAGTTGTTTGATCAAAAGTGTTGATGCCCAATTGACTTGTAGCACCACATCCATGGATCCATCACTTGTCAAAGCCATACCATCATAGCTAGGTGATGTAATTATTGGCAAGATCATTAGGTTTTGAAAAACTTAGATAATCTATTGATTCGATATTTAAGTCCCACCTCTAGTCAGTGAATCTTACAAATGCCAGATAAACCACCAATGAAAGGCATACCTCCAATAAACTCAACACTCAAACGAAGGTGTCATAAAGTATTTGAGTAGCCACAAAATTATGTGAAGCCTAATTCGGTCCTTTCTTCTTAGTTCAAATTAATTGTCCTTAATCTCATACTCACTCTCAAAAGTCCCTGGTATAACATGAACCTAAGTTATGATTTAAGTTCTACCTCTATCCTAAACTCTATCTTATCCCCTACCATAGCCCATTCTACATATGTGTGTCTCAGCACAAGTCATAGGCACAAGTGATGTAACATGCTCCTAATATCGACCAAATGTAGCATGAGTAATCTTGATCATATGAATACCCATGTGCTATATTTTACCCATATTTTAGGTTATGTTTAGAGTATTAAATTGAATATAGTTATATATTTTATGAATAATTGATGTGAGTGAGCTAATATATGTAATTAAACTAGTTTTAGCCAAAAATATATTAAGCATTGAGTGAAAATAGATAAAAAAGCAACAGACAAGTATGACAGATATATGCTGATAACAAGAAAAAAAGAAAGTATTTAGCATGGGTAAATTTACTCCATGGCATAGGTTGAGCTATGACTAAAGACTGCCTACGTCAAGTTGAAATCTTACAGCCTTAGGTACTATCTGTTGTGCCACAAGGGACCTCCCTTACGAGGGGCAATCTTTCAAGAGGCTACAACCCCATATTGAGATGTATACCACCAAGTCTATCCCGCTATATTTCTCTTTAAAGCATAATCCAAGAAATTCCTTTAGCACCCCGTCCTTTCTAATGCTTAAAGAGTGCTTGAAACAAGTCTTTAGGACCCCAATATCAAAGATAAACTACCTAAGATTGGGTTTGAATGGGTTGAGGGTATTTATAGGATTAGAAAAGGTCTTTGCATTGCACAAAGGGTACTTTGTGGCATTCCCTTACTATGGATAGCTCCATGATAGGCTACTTCTTAGGTTCTGCATCAGGGTTCAGGCCACGAACCCTTAGGTTCACCCTAGGGGCCACATTGCAAACCCCCTCCTCGTGTATTGAGATTACATTGTTTTAGCATATTTTATGGGAATGAGGGTCTTTAAACTTCCCTAAGTCATTTCCAAATACCTTATCTACGTATATATGGTCTTAAAAACTACTTCAATCATAAAAAAAAACTATTTGCTCCTCTCTTAGTCAATTAATAAACGTTATCTACTCTCCACTCTTACGAGATAAATAAGAAGGATTTATTCTGAGAATGTAACCTCTCAAAGCTCCAAATTCAAGTTTCCTCCAAGAAGTCAAAAAATTCAGGTATGTGGGGTTTTAACATGGATAAATTTCCATCCTTATGCACAAAACATTGATTTTAAAGTTGAATTTAGGTGGTTTTCAATTAGGGTTCATACCCGATTTCCATATTCTTTAAAATTTGATATTTTTATGTTATTTAAAGCTCAGTTAGCACAATTATTTATCTATAATCATGTTTTCACTTATATGATTGTTATTATAAGGTGAATTTTAGTATTTTTGACATGAAGTTATACAAGATGGCAAATATATATGATTTTTAGACTGATTTAATCAGTTTACACATATGAGCATACAAATTTATCATGAATCTCTTAGTTTACAAGAAATTTAGACTTACTATTTTATATTACCATAATATGGTTCAGATTTCATTTTAGATCTTATGATCATAGACATTATATGAAATTCACACAATTTTCATGAGTATGAGTTATTAATAGAAGCATAATTGAGTTTTAGATTTTCAAACTCATATTCTTATTTTAAGGTAAATTTCATAGTATGAGCCTATAGTACATAATTTGGGAGTAGTATTTAGCATTAAGAAAGAAGTGTGGGTTCAGCCATCCTATATCCCTGAAACTACATGCCACAGTAGGTTTAGGGGTATCACTAGAGAGTGTTCCCCTTGCGTAATATGTGTTCATTTTAGTGATCATCCCAGTTCAGTTTAGGTTCTATTCCAATGGGAAAGATAGAACAACCTTCCTCAATGTGGGTCAGACATTGGACTCCACGCCAACTCTCATGGTTTATGTCGGTTATAAGAATATCCTATTGAAAATACAATTTTCTGAAACTAAGTGTAGTAACTCACTAGTTTATCATATTATTCTTTGTTATTAATGTTTTAAGATATTTTAATATCTCAGTTTATTTTAGTTTTTACACTTAGCATGACTGTTTTAATATTTTGCATTGATTCAGTTTTTCTTATGTATTCACCTCTATAGACTCATTATATTCTAGAAGTATTGACCACATATATGTCTATGTGCTATATTATTTCAAAATATAGGTTTTGGTGTTCATCCCCACCAACATGATTAACCGTCGACACCATTTCCTATATTCAGATAGTTGGTGAGTCATAGTTTGAGGGCCAAGTCTATGATGATTCTAGATATTTAATGCAATTTTCCTAGTTTTTATCTTCTAGTTTGGGTCAGCTGGGGTTTGTTCCAATGGCTCTTCATTCATTAGTTTAAAGGCTTGTCAAAATTAGTCAGATTATATTTCTTTCAGTTTCCTATAGATTTAAAGGATATTAAGTGACAAGAGCTTTTAAATTAAGATTATTCATCTTTTTGACTTCCACTTTAAGCTTTCTTCAATTTCTGCTCATGTTTTAAGTTTACTTTTATGAGAGTACAGTGTTCAGTAGATATCATAGGTTACCTTGGGCTATTCATAGTCTTAAGCACTGTGTGATATCTAAGGGATACCTTTGAGGTATTACAAACTTGGTCTCAGAGCCTAAGGTTTTAAAGAGCCCTAGTGTGTCCAACAAGCCACATTATTTATAGTCTTGATCATAGGTATGAATTGTACCACACTTATGAGAAAGAGCCTATGGGACGTATTAGAAACCATCCCTTTTTTATGGCCTCTATCATGCTTTAAATTTATCTTTATCTGCCCTAATTCATGCTTTTATGTGACAAAAAATTCATCCTTGCTGAGCTCACGCATTAAAAAATAAGGATCAGCCAGCGCCACCACCACCTACAGACCCTCTGAATGAGAATATCTCACATGCTGAATTTTAGGCCTCCATCCAAGTGCTAGCTCAAGATGTGAATGCAA
Organism: Capsicum annuum; assembly: GCF_002878395.1. Classification (NCBI taxonomy): domain Eukaryota; kingdom Viridiplantae; phylum Streptophyta; class Magnoliopsida; order Solanales; family Solanaceae; genus Capsicum; species Capsicum annuum. The sequence continues at coordinate 12,816,898 of NC_061118.1, read as the reverse complement.
ATGCTTAGGGAAAACAAAAAATAGTAGTCTTACTTCAACAGAATAGTAACTTAGTTGCAGCCAAAGTTTGGGATTTTATGAGTATGATCCCGCCTGAGTTCTTTGGGTCAAAGGTGAATGAGTATTCTTAGTTCATCATAGATGAGTTGAAAAAAATTACACCAATTATGCATGTTACTAGAGAGAAAAGTGTGAAATTGGTGTCTTATCAATTGAAGGATGTCATTTATGATTAGGTTACTATATGGAAGAATTGTAGAGGTGAGAATGCAGCTCTTATGAGTTGGGATATATTTCAAACTGTATTTTTGGATAGGTTCTTTTCTCATGAGATAAGTGATGATAAGGTAGAGGAGTTAATGAACCTAAGGCATGGCTCTATGTTATGAAAGGAATATTTTCTTAAGTTCACCCAACTAGCTAAGTATACCCCAAATTTGTCGCTGAATTCTAGAGCTTGTATGATTAAGTTTGTTACTGGAGTATTTAAATTAGTAGTTAAGGAGTGTAGGACTACCTTGCTGATTGGGGATATGGATATTTCTCATTTGATGACCCATGCTTGACAAATGGAGGCGAAGAAATTAAGGGAATGAGAAATAAAGAACAAAAAGGCTAGGACCAAACAGTTTGAGTACCATCAACAAAAGTTAGAAGGGGGAAATTCTTCCAGCTTAAATAACGTTCATCGGTTCCTGCACCATTCTCTGCTAGTATTCCTATTCCTAGAAATAATTAGGAATAGTGGTAGAGGGGACCAACTACTAGATCTTAGGGGAGTATTTTTGGGGTAAGGAGCAATCCGACGTGCACCAAGTATAGTTGAAATCATTTGGGTAAGTTCTTAGTAGGTAGAGGTAGTTGTTATAGCTGTGGAAAGATGGGTCACTGGATCAAGGAATACCATTATTCTAAGTAGGGAAGTAGAGATGCTTTTTCTTAAACTCAATCCACATATTTAGCAGCTTATTCATGCCTTCCGCTCCAAGCAGGGTGCATCATCCAATGCTAGTGGCGGTCAATGTTAGAATTAGTTTTATGCTATACTATACCATCAGGAACAGGAGATCTCCCTAGATGTTGTCACTGGTATGCTTCATTCCTTTCATCTTGATTTTTATGTGTTATTAGACCTGGGATCAAACCTCTCTTTTATGACCCCACTTTTTGCTTTAAATTTTGGAGTAAGTCTTAAAAGTTTTTCTGATCCCTTCTTAGTTTCTACTCCAATTGTTCAGTCAGTTATTGCCAGACGAGTATACACAAAGTGCCCTATTATATTCCTCCATAGGATTATTTTAGCAAATTTAATAGAGTTAGACATAATTGATTTTAATGTTATTCTGGGCATAGATTGGCTCCATTTATTCTATGCATCAGTTTATTATCACACCTATGTGGTGAAGTTTCAATTTTCTAATGAGTCAGTACTTGAGTGGGAGGGTAGTTTAGTATCTCCCAAAGGTTGTCTTATTTCTTATCTTAAAGATAGAAAGTTGATATCAAAAGGGTGTATCTACTACCTAGTCTTAGTTAAAGATACTAAGTCTGAAGCCCCAACTATTTAGTCAGTCCATGTGGTTGATGAATTTTACAGAGGTCTTTTCAGTGGATCTACTCGGGGTACCTCCTAATAAAGAAATAGAGTTTGGTATTGATCTCCCTACTAGTACCCATTCTGTCTTCATCTTTCAATACCCATCCTATTTTTTTATCCTGATCATATGGCTTCGACTGAGCTTAAAGAATTGAAAGAGTAGCCCAAGGACCTTTTAGATGAGGGGCTCATCAGACCTAATATTTCTCTGCAGGGTGCTCTAGTTTTATTCATGCAAAAATAGGCTGACACTCTCAGAATGTGTATAGACTAATGATAGTTAAACAAGGTCACCATTAAGAATAATTATCCCATCCCCAAAATTAATGATTTATTTGATGAACTTTAGGGTGCTCACTGGTTTTCAAAGATTAATCTTAGGTTGGGTGACCACCAGTTGAAGGTAACAAAGAGTGACATCCTGAAGACCGCTTTCATAACCTGGTATGGTATTTTAAAGTTTATGGTTATGTCATTTGTACTCACAAATGCTCTTGCGGCCTTGATGTATTTGATGAATAAGGTTTTCAAGCAGTTCTTGAAATGTTTGTCACTATCTTCATAGATGACATACTTGTATATTCTTAGAGTGAGGAAGAACATGCAGACCATTTGAGAAAACTGTTGCAAACCCTTAAGGATCGCCAACTTTATGTAAAGTTTAGTAAGCGTGAGTTTTGGTAGCAGTCTATTACATTTTTGGGGCATGTTATTTCAGGGGCTGGTATTCATGTAAACTGTAAAAAATCTAATACAGTGAAGCACTGTCCTAGTCGCATTGCTCAATCTGTGATTTGGAGCTTTCTGGGGTTAGCTGGTTATTATAGGAGGTTTTTTGAAGAGTTTTCTTTAATAGACGCACCATTGACTAAATTGACCCAATAGTAGGTAAAGTTTGTATGTTCAGATAAATATGAGAAGAGTTTCCAAGAGTTGAAGGATAGACTAACTTCAACTCCAGTATTAGCCTTAACATAGGGGTTAGATGGGTTTGTGTTATATTATGATACTTCCATAGTTGGGATAGGTTGTGTTTTGATTCAAAATGGGATGGTAATATCCTATGTCTTAAATACATTAAGGAGCATGAAAAGAATTATCAAAACCACAACTTAGAGTTAGCAGTTGTTGTATTTGCTCTGAAGATTTGGAGGATCTACTTTTATGGTGTGCATGTTGATATTTTCACTGATCAGAAGAGTCTACAATATGTATTTATGCAAAAGGAGTCAAATCCTTGCCAGAGAAGGTGGTTGGAGTTGAAATATTATGATATAAATATGCTTTACCATTCGGGTAAGAAAATGTGGTGGTAGACGTGTTGAGTAGGTTGTCTATGGATATTGTGGCTCATGTTAAGAAGGAAGAAAAATACTTGGCCAAGGAAATATATAGTCTAGATCATTTAGGTGTATCTTTGCTTGATATGGGCGATGGGCGAGTAGTAGACTAGAGTGGTTAAGAATTATCCTTGCTTGTGGAATTGAAGGATAAGTAGCGTAATGATCCTTTGCTTAGCTAGATATTAGAAGCAGTCCAACAGTAGAAGGTTGAGGTTTTCTCTGAAGGGGAAGATGGTGTACTTTGCTACTAAAGTCACCTATGTGTTCCTAATATGGATGGGTTGAATGAAAGAATATTAGTAGAGGCTCGCAGTTTAAAGTATTCGATTCACCCTGGTGCTACTAAGATATACCATGACTTGAGAGAAATTTATAGGTGGAATGGCATTAAGAGGGACATAGCAGATTTTGGGCATACAACAAGATTTTGGTATTGATGCAAATTCAACTGGAGGTAAACTACAAGATATTGTTATTCTTACATGAAAGTAGGAGGTTATTAATATGGATTTCTTTACTGGACTTTCTCAAATCAAAAATCAGCACGATTCAGTTTCGGTCATAGTAGATCAAATGACCAAATCATCCCACATTTTACCTGTTAATACTTCTAATACAGTGGAAGATTGTGTTGAGATGCATATTCAAGAGTTAGTAAGGCTTCATGGGATATCCTTATCTATTATTTCAGATTGAGGCACATAATTTACTTCCTAGTTTTGGTAGTCATTTCAGAAAGGCCTTGGTACAAAGGTAAAGCTTAGAACGACCTTTCATCTGCATAAAAAAGGTTAGGCTAAGTGTACTATTCATACATTTGAAGATATATTGAGGGCATGTTCGCTGGACCTTAAGGGAGGTTGGGATAAACATTTACCTTTTATTGAGTTTACAGATAATAATAGTTATCATGCTAGTATTCAGATATCTCTATTTGAAGCATTCTATAAGCATAGATGTAGGTCACCTATAGGTTGGTTGGAGGTTGGGGAAGTGGCCTGAGTTGAGCAAAACTTTATTCTTGAATCTAAGAAGAAAGTCCAATGTATTTGTGAGAAGTTAAGAACTGCTCAAAGTCACCACAAATTGTATGCTAACTTGAGGAGGAGAGATCTTAAGTTTGAAGTAAGTGATTGGGTGTTCTGTAGAGCTGACAATGATATATGTTTTGGATGTGCAATCCAGGCCACAGGGTTAGACAGTTTCCTTAGATGGGTTATCATAGTCAGTATAACTATCCCCCAGGTCATTCCAGTTGCTCGAATCTATAGGGCGCCGCATCAAGTGCCACCAGTGGCAGTGCCCGAATAGTCTCTATGCACTTCAGTCCCGACAGGATTAGGAGAGTTCTCCTAATATGGTCACTAGTATGTTACAAGATTATAATTTACATGTTTATTCTTTACTGGACCCAGGAGCTTTTTTGTCCTTTTTTACTCCTTATATATCCGTTGACTTTGGAGTTAGTCCCAAAATCCTAGTAGAGCCTTTCTTAGACTCTACCCCAGTGGGTAAATCTATCATAGCCCAGCGGGTATACATGAACTGTTTGGTTATGGTATCTCAAAAAGTTCCTTCAGTACACTTAGTCGAACTAGAGATGACTAATTTTGATGTAATTCTCAACATGGATTGGCTTCATTCCTGTTATGCCTCAGTCGACTCCAAAAATAAAATTGTCAAGTTTGAGTTTCTGAATGAACCCGTCCTTGAGCAGAGGGGTAGTACTTCAGCACTTAGGGGTCAACTTGTTTCTTACGTAAGGGCAAGAAAAATGATATTTAAGGGATGTGTTTGCCATCCCGTTTGAGTCTAGGACTCTAGTTCAGAACCCCTTAATCTTGAATCAGTGTTAGTTTCATGTGAATTCCCAGATGTGTTTCCTGAAGACCTCCCCAAAGTTCCTCCTAAAAGGGAAATCAACTTTAAAATAGACTTTCTTCCAGATACTCAGCCCATATCTATATTGCCATATAGAATGGCACATGCAGAGCTCAGAGAATTAAAAGAACAATTAAAGGATCTCCTAGATAAGGGATTCATCAAACTTAGTGTGTCCCCGTGGGGTACCCCAGTTTTATTCATGCATAAGAAAGATGATTCTCTAAGAATGTGTATTGATTACCGTCATCTAAATGGAGTCATGGTCAAGAACAAGTATCCACTTCACAGAATCGATGACTTGTTTGACCAACTTTAGGGTGCCAATTATTTTTTTAAGATAGACCTCATATCGGGCTATCATCCACTTAGATTCAGAGAATGTAGCATCCTAAAAACACCTTTTAGAACTCAGTATGGTCACTTTGAATTCTTAGTCATGTCATTTGGTCTTACTAATTGTAATAACCCAAAAAATCCAAACCAATATTAGAGCCATGTACCAATTTCACGCATAGTAAATCATGGTTCTTTTATAGTTTTATGAGTAATTTAGATGTATATTAAGGCTTCAAATAACTCTTAGCTATCAGACGAACCAAAATTTTCCTTACCGATTGAATTCTTAAGAAGGATATTGGTATAGTCAATTCAAATGAGCATATCTATCATTATACTTAGAGGTTATGAGCTCATGACCAATCAAAAAATAGATAATTGAATTATCTTTCCAAAGATACCAATTTTGCCAAAATCCAATATATTAGAAAAGAGTTATTCCTATTTTACTCCAGCATGTCAGGCTAGAAATAGTGTGACGACATTCATGGTAGCTTACCACATTTGTCACGCTTTATCACAAATGTCGTCAGCCTTAGGTAGATACCAGATCCTAAGTGATGGCATTCGTGGTAGCTTACCACATTTATGACGCCTTATCACAAAGGTCGTCAGCCTTAGGCAGAAATCAACTCCTAAGTGATGACATTCGTGGTAGCTTACCACATTTGTGACACCTTATCAAATATGTCGTTAGACATAGGTAGAAACCAGATCCTAAGTGATGACATTAATGGTAGCTTAGCACATTTGTGATGCCCTATCACGAGTGTCATCAACCTTAGGCAGAAACCAGCTCCTAAGTGACGACATTCGTGGTAGCTTACCACATTTATGACGCCCTATCACGAAGGTCATCACCCTTAGGCTGAAACCAGATCCTAAGTGATAAAATTCATTGTATCTTACCACATTTGTGACACCTTGTCAAAAATGTCATCAGCAATGATTTTCAGCAATTGAGAATTTATTTTAGTAAGGGTATTTTGGTCTTTTTCCTTCACTTCCCACAACTTATAACCCTCAAAGAGCGTATTATCTTCCATTCTCTTTAGTTAAACATCTCAAAAAGCTCTCTCATACACTCTCAACCATAAGATCAGGGTTTCCTCTCAAGATCAAAACTCTCAAGAACAAGCCCTAGGGTTTTCATAAAAGATTTTATTTCAAGGAAATTTTGCCGTCAATCTTCATGAATTCCTAATCTAAGGTATGGATAGTGTTCAGCTATGGATTCAATTCGTTATAGTGCTTAAGAATCATACTTTTAAATGTTATTTTGTAAAATTTTTGTGGTCATATGAGCATGTACTTGTTGATGATTGTTGTTTATGTTTCAAGATGATATCTAAAGGTGTTTTCATGGAATATATGTGGTTGTTAGTTGAAAAACATGAACTCTAGGTTGTTTGATATGATACAAGTATGAAATCCACCTATGCCTTAAAGAATGCATGCAAGGTGTTTGATAAAATTCCTAGGATGCTAGAAATTCATATTTACATGATTCCATGATATCTAAATGACAAGTCTATGTTAGTTATACACTTCAATATGGATTTCCATGCTATTTTTGTGTTGTTATTGTTGTGGTATGAAGCATGTATGATAATGGAGATATGAATTATGTACATGAAATATATTCATGCTTTCCCCTACCAGGTTTGAGATGTTGAATAAATACATAAAGTATAATATCTCTTACTTATGATATTGTTAATTATGGACTCTGATCTTGTGATCAAGACATGTCGTATGTGAGTCAGTTTCATTCCATCGAGTCCTGGGGGTATACGTACCCAAAAACTATAGTTGTGTGCCTAGAGGCATGTCATGTTTCAAGATATACAAAATCAAGCCATGATTCAATCGAATGCTATCAGTCATGTGACTCAGGAAAACTCAGTAATATCAGTAGTTCAGTATGCTCTGTAATCTCAGTGCTCAATAATCTCAATAATCTCAGTAGTTCAATAATCTCAGTGATCTCAGTACTCAGTAATATCTTTAACCTCAGTATTCAAAGTCAATCTCAGTAACTTCAGTACTCTCAAGTAGTCTTCAGAACTCAGTACATTCTATCAGTCATCGGAATCCAGTAAACTTAGTTTAGCTCTGCTAAAAAATACCATTAGTATTAATCTAGTTAATCAGTATCAGTTCAGATAATCAGTTCAATTTAGTTATTCAGTTCAACCCAATTATTTAGTTCAGTGTCTTTTAGATAGGAGTAGGATTCAACACCGAGTGATCCTACGGATGGGGACTCACCCGCTAGATTAGGACTGATATCCATAGAAACAATCCCTAAGTTCAAAAACTATGTATCCAGCATAGGTTGAGACATCACATCCTATTATATGAGGGTAGATGAGGTGGCTTAACATGTTATATGAGGGTTCCAGCCATTCTCACTAGAGTTACTTGTTATATTAGGGTTGTTCACATGTTGTCCTTACCAGTGGCGTGGTATTGATACCTTTCCTGTCAAGGCAGAGATTGGACCCCAGTCAGCTAATCTTAGGCATGTCAGTTAGATGAATATATTCCATAGTTTAAGTTACAGTTTCAGGACTGTCAGATACAGTCAACTCAGTTCAGTAGTATAGATTTAGTACTGTTAGAGACAATCAATCCTTATCATTATAAACAGACTTCAGGATCACCTATTAGACCGGACTGATCTCAACTATAGTTAAACAGTATTAGAATCATCAGATTTAAAGATCACTCGCTAGATAGGACTGATCACGAATTCAGTTACTCCATACAAAACAAAACTAAGATAGTTACATCTAAACTTAGACTATCAAATATAGTCTATCAGTGTCAGTTACATTATTTAGGCCAATCATCATAGTTATATCAGTTATACCAATTTTATGAACTCATGTATCAGTCATATCCGTTATCAAAATTCATGATATAAGTATTCAGCTTCAGAACTGTCAAACATAGTCAACCAGACCAGTTTTTCATAATTCAAACTATAAGAAATAGTCATTCATCTATTAAGTATATTAGTATCAGTACGCTCATGTTTTTAGTATTTAGACTCAGAAGTCAGTATCTCTATGAGTTCAGTTACAATTATGTATGTATGTATGTATTCTCACGTTCATATTAGTCAGCATTATTCATGCATATAACTCTTTGCATTTAGCCTACCTCACTCGTATACTCAGTACAGTTAGATGTACTGATGCATTTGTCCTATGGTGTTTTCTCTTATGTTACACCATAGGTTTAGAGGCACAAGCTCCAGATCAGCAGTAGCATTCCAGTGGTCAGAGTTTACAGTGAGTCCTTCTTATTCGAGGATGATATGATTACTTCTACATTTACTATTCAGTTGCTAGATGGAGTTAGTTTGAGACATGTTTCTTCAACTCCTTATTCAGTTCAGTTAGAGACTTCCAGACTAGATGTCAGATTAGATATTCAGATCTCATAATTTTTTCAGTATTTATGACTTGATTTGGCATTGTTATACCTTTTTCAGACATTTTGTTATCAGACGTTTATTTATTTTTAACCTTATGGCCTTTTATGTGCATGTTTTCCCCATTTTATGATATATTATGCAGTATACAGGTACAAATATCAGTCATGGGTTATCTTGTGGTCCTTTGGGGTCATGAGCATCGTGTAGCATTTTGGTTCAGAAAATTAGGGTGTGACAAACTTGGTAATAGAGGCTAAGGTTCAATAGAGTCCTAGGAAGTCTGAAAACCGTATCTAGAAGTCTTATACATACGTGTGTTGTGCACCATACTTATGTGCAGGAGGCTATAAGATGTTTTAGGAACAGTTTCCCTTCTTTCATGTCTCAGATCGTGCTATAGCAAGGTTCTCTAAGAAACTCATGTAGATTGTCATCATGCTTCACTCATGTTAATTCCACCTTACTTTAAAGGTAACAGAAATAGTGAAGCTCCAGTCCTAAAGATAGGGCTTTCTCAGATAGTATCCCATTAGTTAAGTTGTGTTCCAAAGTTGTACGGATCTCATTCCTGATCATGAGAACTCATTCTCGAACCTAGGTTTAGATAGGCCATCCGATCCCTTCTCAAAATCCTATGATAGCATGTGACCCAGAGTTAGAAGCATGAACCTGGGAGTTTAGCAGTAGAAAAGTTCAGATACTATATCAAGATTGAATAGATTATGTATTCATGGGGATAGTTATGCCAGAATAAATCAATAGGCTTGAACAGTGCAAGTTAGAAATTTAACTTTATTGACTTAAAATTAAGCATTAAGGTATGAATGTGATATTAGTAGTATGTGAGGAAACAGAGGCAGATATTATGTTTAGTAAGACGATCATATATTGATCAGAGTGTAAGAATATGATGATGAGTTTAGTTCATCTCAAAGATTAGTTTACCGTTCACAAACTTATGATGATGGCTTTAAGCAAAGGGCAAGATGTTAGATCAAGTAACCAGTCAGGCTCTCAAATTCCAATAATAGCATCAGTATGTATAGAAAAGAAGTTAGGGAAGATGATTCCCAACCCATCCCTTATCTCAGCGTAAAGTTTTGTACTTCAGTCAACATAATGCCTATGCATGCTTCATGTATCAAATTCCATGAATACAACTTATGTTCACAAGTATTCTGTAGAATCATGTGCGTTTTCATTTCCCAGCATAAGGAGTTCAGTTCCATCTCACTCAGTGTTACGAATTATGTTCCATGAACTCAGAAATTCTAGACTTAGGCCATGCAGCTCATAACTCATGTACACATATCATGCTTTACAGTATGCTCAGTTTCTCTGACTCATGCTACGCCCCCACTGATTAGATAAATTCATACTATATTATGTATATACTCAGTTTAGAAATTTTTGGAAAATCTATGTTATTGATATTCTATTTCTCAGGTTTTAGTCATGTGTCAAGTTTAGTCAGTATCCTTCATGTTTCAGGTTCTCCTGATTTAACCCTTCAGCGAGCCCTCTTTATGAGAATAGTGTGGTGTTGAGAAATTACTTAGATGGGAGAGAGTTAATGTTTCATAGTAAGAGTAGATTATTGCATGCATATTTTAGACAAAGGTGTAGTTATGAAGATAAGCTTGAATATCCTATTAGTATCCAATCAAGGGGCTAGTGAGAGGTAGTACTTAGAAATTGGGAAAATTCAGAGTGTGAATGTATATTCATATCCTTGACTTATGTAAGCCATCATTGTGCAACTATTATAACTCAATTTCTATCTCGGTTACAGTTCAATACTCCGTAATTAGTGTTCAGTCTTAGAATTAAGCACTTCAATATCAGTTTAAACCTCAGTTTCAGTATTCAATTATCAGGACCCAGCTTTAGATCAAGTATGGATCACCGTTATAGTCTTAAGTTAGAGTGACAACTTTAGATCAGTATTCTGCTTAGAAATTCAGTTCAGTTTTAGACTTGCTTGGCCATAGTGTGCAGTTATCATCTACTCAGTTATAGGTATTTCAATACCTCAGTCTATAGAATGTTTCCAAATCATGTAATACCTTTAGTGCTATATTTTTAGACAATATAGCTTTCACGAAATCCATGATTAGTTACCTCATGTTACCTAGTCAGTCCCTTATCATATGTATAATACTTTATGGCCTCAACCCAGCTACTCAGATTAAGTGTAATTTAGTCTTGCATACCCAGCGTTCAGTTACTAGTTACTCAGTTAATCAGATAAGTTAGTATGTCTATGCATTTGTGCATCACGCTTTAGTTTTATATCTCAGATAATCAATCATAATTTTGTACCTAGGTGCCTTGTGCATCGCCTCAACTTCCTTAATATCTCAGCAAGGTCAGTCCAGCATCCTTCAAGGGACATAGTGTCCCAAGGGGGAGATACATTATAGCCCCCAAACTTTCTTCATTTAAATATGTCATTTTCTTTGATGAATGTATCTTGGAGGAAGTGTTACTTATGAGACAACCCTCTAGTCTCAAAACTCAGTCGCAGGCCATGTACTCAATGTCTCAGTTCAGTTCATGAATTAAGTTCCAAATTTAGTTATGTTCTTATGTTTTCGTTCATGTATATTGAGTAATCAATCTCAGACACATCAGTGTTTTTATTTCATGGTAGCAGTCTTCTTTGAGCATACTCATTCTCATGTTCAGATTTTAATACCAAACTTGGTATTCAGTTCCATGCTTAGTTTTCAGTGCAAACTTGGTATCATTACCATTACATGTTTAGTCACATATTCATAAGTCAGTTCAGTTATGTAGTCATGCATTAGATATGCATGGATTCAACTTATCAGTTCAGTATCAAATATGCATTCTCAGTTTGAGAAACTCAGTTTATCAGAACACTCAGTCCTACATTCATAAATCAGCTACCCATGCATCAGATATGTATGTACAAAATGTTATGCTCAATTTTTAGTCATGTCATCCATGAAATCATGATCAGTTATTCATGCTATATATGCGTCATTTTATCTTTTCTCCTCTCTCAAGAAGTCATTATTCGAAGATGAATGTTTCTAATGGGGAAATATTGTAATACCCCAAAAAATCCAAACTAGTATTAGATCTATGTACCAAGCTCATTCATAGTACATCATGGTTCTTTTATAGTTTTATGAGTAAGTTATATGTATATTAAGGCTTCAAATAACTCCCATCTATTAGACGAACCAAAACATTCCTTACCGATTGAATTCTTGAGAAGAATATTGGTATAGTCAACTTCAAACGAGCATATATCTCATTATACTTGGATTTTTTGAGCTCATAAACTATAAACAGATATATAATTGAATTATCTTTCCAACAATACCAATTTCTCCTAAATCTGACATCGGAGAAAGGAGTTATTCCTATTTTACTCCAGCATGTTAGGCTGCAAAGAGTGTGACGACATTCATGGTTGCTTACCACATTTGTGAAGCCCTATCATGAAGGTCGTCAACCTTTGGCAGAAATTAGATCCTAAGTTATGATATTCGTGGTATCTTACCACATTTGTGATGCCCTATAACAAAGGTCGTCAGCCTTTGGCAGAAATCAATTACTAAGTGACGACATTCGTGGTAGCTTACCACATTTGTGACGCCTTGTCAAAAATATCATCAGACTTAGGCAGAAACAAGATCCTAAGTGACGACATTCGTGGTATCTTATCACATTTGTGATGCCCTATCACAAAGGTCGTCAGCCTTAGGCAAAAACTAGCTCCTAAGTAAAGACATTCGTAGTAGCTTACCACATTTGTGACGCCTTATCATGGAAGGTCATCAGCCTTACACAGAAACCAGCTCCTAAGTAACGACATTCATGGTAGCTTACCATATTTGTGATGCCTTGTCAAAAATATCGTCAGCTATGATTTTCAGCAACTGGGAATTTATTTTAGTAAGGCTATTTTGGTCTTTTTCCTTTACTTCCCACGGCTTATAACCCTCAAGGAGCAAATTATCTTCCATTCTCTTTAGTTAAACATCTTAAAAAGATCTCTCATACACTCTCAACCACAAGATTAGGGTTTTCTCTCAAGATCAAAACTCTTAAGAACAAGCCCTAGGGTTTTCATAGAAGAGTCTATTTCAAGGAAATTTTGCCGTCAATCTTCATGAATTCTTCATCTAAGGTATGCGTAGTGTTCATGTATGGATTTAGTTCGTTCATAGAGCTCAAGAATCATGCTTTCAAATGTCATTTTGTAAACTTTTTGTGGTGATATGAGCATGTACTTGTTGATGATTGTTGTTTAAGTATCAAGATGATATGTAAAGGTGTTTTCATGGAATATATATGGTTATTAGTTGAAAAACGCAAAATTTGGGTGGTTTGATATGATGCAAGTATGAAATCCACCTATGCCTTAAACAATGCATGCAAGGTGTTTGATAAAATGCCTAAGATGCTAGAAATTCCTATTTACATGATTCCATGATATCTAAATGAAAAGTCCATGTTAGCTATACACTTTAATATGGATATCCATGCTATTTATGTGTTGTTATTATTGTGATATGAAGTATGTATGATAATGGAAATATGAATCATGTGTATGAAATATATCCATACTTTCCCCTACCATGTTTGAGATGTTGAATAAATACATAAAGAATAATATCCCTTATTTATGATAATGTCAATTATGGACTCCGATCTTGTGATCAAGACATGTCATGTGTGATTCAATTTCATTATATCGAGTCCTGCGGGTATTTGTATCCAAAAACTATTGTTATGTGCCTAGATTCATGTCATGTTTCACGATATACAAAATAAAGTCATGATTCATTAGATTCGGTCAGTCATGTGACTCAGGAAAACTCAGTAATCTCAGTAGTTCAGTATTCTCAGTAATGTCAGTGCTTAGTAACCTTAGTAATCTCAGTAGTTCAGTAATCTCAGTGATCTTAGTACACAATAATATCTGTAACCTCAGTATTCAAAGTAATTCTTAGTAACTTCAGTACTCTTAACCAGTTCTCAAAACTCAGTACATTCCATCAGTTATCAAAATCCAGTAAAGTTAGTTTAGCTCTGCTAAATAATACCACTAGTTCAATATAGTTAATCATTATTAGTTTAGATAATCAGTTCAGTTCAATTATTTAGTTTAGCCCAGTTATTTAGTTTAGTGACTTTCAGATAGGAGTAGGATTCATCACCGAGTGATCTTAAGGATGGGGACTCACCTGCTAGATTAGGACTGAGATCCTTACAAGCAATCCCTAAGTTCCAGAACTATGTAACCAGCATAGGTTGAGACATCATAGCCTATTATATGAGGGTAGATGAGGTGGCTTAACCTGTTATATGAGGGTTCCCACTATTCTCACTAGAGTTACTTGTTATATGAGGGTTGCTCACATATTGTCCTTACCAGTGGCACGGTATTGACACCCTTCCAGTCAGGGCAGAGATTGGACCTCAGTCAGATTAGCTTGGGCATGTCAGTTAGATGAATACACCCCATAGTTTAAGCTATAGATTCAGGACTGATAGATATAGTCAACACAGTTTAGTAGTACAGATTCAGTACTATTAGAGATAATCAATCCTTATCATTATAAATAGACTTCAAGATTACCCATTAGACAGGACTGATCTCAACTATAGTTAAACAGTATATGAATCATCAGATTTAAAGATCACCTACTAGATAGGACTAATCGCAAATTCAGTTACTCCATAGAAAATAAAACTCAGATAGTTCTATCAGAACTTAGACTGTTAGATATAGTCACTCAGTATCAGTTACATCGGTTAGGCTGATCATCATAGTTATATTAGTTATACCAGTTTTTTGAACTCATGTATCATTCATATAAGTTATCAAAAATTATGATATCAGTATTCAACTTTAGGACTGTTAGACACAGTCAACCATACCAGTTCTTCATAATTCAAACTATCAAAAGTAGTCGTTTATCTATTCAGTATCTCAGTATCAGTACACTTATGTTGTCAGTATTCAAAATTATAATTTAGTATCACCACGAGTTCAGTTACAGTTATGTATTTATTGCTACATTTACTATTCGGTTGCCAGATGGAGTTAGTTGGAGACATGTTCCTTCAACTCCTTATTCAGTTCAGTTAGAGGCTTCCAGACTAGATGTTAGATTTGATATTCAGATCTCATTATTTCCAGTATTTATGACTTATTTTGGTATTGTTATACCTTTTTCAGATATTTTGTTATCATACATTTATTCAGTTTAAACCTTATTTCCATATTTTTTGATATATTATGCAGTATATAGGTACAGATATCAATCATAGTTTATCTTGTGGTCTTTCGAGGTCATGAGCACAGTGTAGCATTCCAGTTCAGAAAATCAGAGTGTTACACTAATGCCCTAGAAATTTTTATGGACTTGATGAACCGTGTGTTCAAGCAGTACTTGGACATATTCATCATAGTCTTCATAGATGACATTCATTGCTACTCCTGTAGTAAGCATGATCATACAGACCATCTCAAAATAGTACTATAGACTCTCAGAAACCATCAGCTATTCGCCAAGTTCAGTAAGTGTGAATTTTGGCTAAGGTCAGTAGTCTATGTAGGGTGTTACTTATGTGAAGGATGGTAAGAAGAAGTTAGCTCACGAAGTTAATCAGCTTTCCTGACTAGGTGTTTTCTTAGTTGATTCATCAGAAGGTAGTGTATAGGTGCAGAGTAGTTCATAATCATCCCTAGTTTTTGAGGTAAAGGAAAAGTAGGATAAGGATCCCAATCTAGTCAAGTTGAAGGAATCAGTCAAAGATCAGAAGATAGAGGTTTTCTCCCAAGGGGGAGATAGTGTGTTGCACTGCCAGGGTCGGCTATGTGTGCTAGGTGTAGATGACTTGAGGTAGCGAATTCATATACAGGCGTATGGTGCACGCTACTCTATTCATCCAAGGGACACTAAGATGTATCGTGATTTGTGCGAGATCTATTGGTGGAGTGGGATAAAGAGAGATATTTTAGAGTTTGTATCTAGGTGCTCAATAAGTCAATAGGTGAAGATTGAGCATCAGAAGCCTAGTGAGTCCATGCAGAAGTTTAGCATTCCCACCTAGAAATGGGAAGAAGTGAACATGGACTTTGTGATGGGTTTGCCTCGTACTCGTCGTCAGTATAATTCCATTTGGGTCATCGTAGATAGGATGAACAAATTAGCTCATTTCCTACCAGTCCATGCCTCTTATTCAGCCGAGGATTATGCCATACTCTCTATCATGGAGTTGGTCAGATTGTATGGTGTTTCGCTATTCATTATCTTAGATAGAGGTACCCAGTTCACCTATTATTTATGGAAGGCATTCAGAAAGGGTCTTGGTACCCGAGTTTATCTTAGTACAACCTTTTACCCTTAGACAGATGGTCAAGCAGACAGGACCATTCATACTTTAGAAGATATGCTGTGAGTGTGTGCGGTAGACTTTAAAGGTAGTTGGAATGACCACTTGCCTTTGATTGAATTCGTATATAACAAAAGATATCATTCTAGCATTCAGATGGCTCTATTTGAGGTGCTTTATGGGAGGAGGTGTAGATCTCACATTGGTTGGTTTGAAGTGGGTGAGACTGCAGTGCTAGGGCCTGACTTGGTATTTGATACCTTAGAGGAAGTTTAGTTGATCAGGGAAACGCTTAAGACATCTCAGTGTAGACAAAAATAATGCGCAAATATACACAGAGAGGATCTCAAGTTTGAGATTTATAATTTTGTGTATTTGAATATCTCTCCTATGAAAGGAGTGAAGAGGTTTGGCAAGAAGGGGAAACTCATTCCCTGATATTTTGGTCTCCGAACTCTCAGCCATTTGGGAAAGGTAGCTTACGAGCTTGAGTTGCCTTCATACTTAGCTTCAGTATCTCTAATGTTCTATGTCTCCTCTATAAGAAAATTCATAGGTTACCCAGAAGTCATAATACCTATAGAGGACATAGATATTCAAAAAAGCCTCTCTTATGAAGAGATCCAAGTCAAAATCCTTGATTATCAATTTCGCAGACTGAGGAACAAAGAAGTCCCTCTAATCAAAGTTCTTTGGAAAAGTCAGTTCATTAAGGGAGCTACTTGGGAAGCTGTAACGACCAAAAATTACCTCCTAGGACATCACAAGGTTCTTAGGGCTACAAGTTGCCCCAGGCTAACCCTTTGAGCCTATCACTTCTCATAATAACTTATTCAAAAAGAAATATACAAAACACTGGCACTTTCATATCAAATGAAAGAAAATACAAAGGTAATACTAAGTCCAAACAACCATAATACTAGAAATCTTATCACAACCACAGACTGATAACTAGTCTGACAAAGCCTCTACTATTCCATGAACTAGAGAGCCACTGGGACAGGTCCCCAACTGACTCAAAATGAACTGAAAGTAATGACACAAACACTCAAGTATTGAAATATCTGAAGATAGGCCCTCGAACCATGAGGACTCACCACTGGAGAAATGTAGACAAAAAAGTACTTGGGAATCACTGAAAAGGCTGGGACTGAGCACCAGAACCTACATTATAAGACAATGTAGCACACAGGCGTATATGTGGATCATCACTTGGCAATGTACTGAGTATATAGGAGTTTATGCATTTACATAAAACAATATTAATACTCTTTAATCAAATCATGCATTCAAATAGGAATGACTTACATGGCTTGAATAAGTCTAAAATATGAAGGTCATAAATCATGTAGAATAAAGTATATAACACAAATCTCGTGAGTCATTATATTTTGGCTTTAAAATCTGCACTCTTCTCTTATTCTCACTACTCATAGGCAGAAGAAAACTTTAAACAACACTTTTAACTCATGCATATATCTCATGGAGAGTAAAACTTCTTAAATGCTCAAGAACTTATAACTCTATTGAACTCAAACACTTGGAACTCGGAATCATATAAATTTGGTTTTAAAATCAATGATTAACTCGTATTAGTAGAGAAAAATACTTTCTTCTTGGGAAAATACTCAAAGCAGTTCATTCGTTATAGAAAATATCTCATCCCAAAGCTTTAGGGAAAATATTCTATCTCAATGGAAAATATTTTAGCTTAGGGAGGTTCTCTTAATTGACATAAACCATATGAGCTACATGGAGTCCAACATCTTGTCCTACTAAAGAAGAAACCTCATGTTAGGGAGAGGCGTCATACTCTTGCCAAGGAGTATAACCTTAACTCAGTGATCACTTATCTCGGCCTCAAGCCCAATCATCTCAGCCTCAGGCCTAAATCTCAACCCATGGTGGAAGGTAGTTCTGTGGTAAGAAACCATAGTAACTTACCCAACTCAGTGGTTAAGACTACTCCCTTTAGTTTATCTCGCTCATCTCATGAAAATCCACTTCCAAAATAATTTTATGGTTCATAGGAACCCAACAATCAAATTTGTAATCTTATGTGGTAGAGTGGATTTCAAAACACTATGACCATTAGGTCAAAACATTTCTCAATAATCTCAAAATACTCAAATCATGGGTGCTTATAGAATAATAGTTGATAAAATTGCAAGTCTCGAGTAGGGCTTAATGACCCATAATTCCATCTCAACTTAAAACTCATCATAATGCATAATAGATAGCATATAGATTTATAAATCGTACAAAAATCTAGAATTTACAGTAATTTAGCTCATAATCTCAACATTCTCATATACTTCAATATCTCAAACATTTCAACTATTAAATTCTCAAGGATTAAAATCATTGGGTATAGATCCAGCTACAATTTCTTAAGAAAACATGTAAAAATCATGCCATTAGACTCTCAATTCATGGGGAAACATCAAAATCTTGCAACCAATAATAATGGGTGAAAACCCCCAATTTAATTTCATGTAAAATATCATAAATTGCAGATAATTGTAGTTTAAACAATCCTGTGGGCACACGGGTGAAAGGATTACCCTTGTTAAAAACCCCACATACCTTGAATTAGAAGCTTTGGGTGAATTCTCGCTTTTTGGACTATATTCGTACTCTTGAATGGGGGTTCTTAAAGCCCTTGACTTGTAAACCTTGAATCTTGACTCAATTCAGAAAATCTATAGTGGATTCTTCAGATTCTTGGAAGAGATTTTGGATACTTAGGATTTTTGTTGAGAGAAAACTTAAGAAAAACTTCATAGAATGATTGTAAATTACTTTAATTTGGTGTTTGTATGGTTTAAGAGGCTTGGAAAAAGTCCAACATACCCTTTTTAACTTCTGTACAAAGATGAAAAAAATGAACTAGGAACCTGATTTTATGGGCCACCGTGAGGTACCACTATCTCGGTGGCTCATTGGAAATTGACAAATAGGAATCTGGGAGTCACCGTAAAGCAGAGCCATTGCGTTGTCCCACTTGTTTGGACCTGTAACTTCAGCGCGATGCATCACAATCATGCTAGGCCACTAGAAATTGACTATTGAGAAATTGGGGTCCTCTGCGATGATCCACTATTATAGAGTTCCACTAGAATTTGACAATTTTCTAATAGACCCTCTCCACGACGAACCAAGCACTAAAATGATGCTATTTTACTTGAAGAAGAGCAAGTAAAGCCCAATAAAGAGGTAAAGATTCAAGATCTAGCATTTAATGTGAAGCCAGCACCTCCTTTTCCATTGATACTAATGAAGTAGAAAGAGAAAACAAGTTTTAAAATGTTCCATGATTTATTGGAGTAGGTTTGCATTAATGTTGCTCTTATTGATGTTTGGTAAGTAGTTCCAAAATATCATAAGTACATCAAGTATTATGGTATACAAGAATAGACTGATAGAGTATGCAATGGTGGAACTTACTGACGAGTGCACTTTAATAATTCATAATAGGTTACTAACAGAATTAAAAAATCTAGGCAACCTCATGATTAAGAGTACTATTAGTTAGATTGCTTTGTCTGATCTTGGGTGTAATGACCTAATTTTTGGTGATACATCTGAAATACTTATTTTTGTGTGATTTCACCATTTTACCCCTGCCAGCAGTTGCTTTATGGTATTTTTAGAGTGGGGAAATGATTGTCTCGATTCCCAATGTATTTGGGTGTGATTTTTGTGAGATTGTGGTTTTTGGTGGTTATAAAGGCCTTATAGTTGACTTTAGTCAACATTTATTAATCTATACTTTAGGTGGTAAAAGAGACTGCATCGACAAATTTCAAGCATCAAATTTAGATTGGTAACATAGTTGGTGTGGTTGTACGACTTTTATGTCTCATTTTGATCCTTGGTTTAAAAATTCATGATATCAGGTTTAGGGGTTCAACTTTATTAAAACAAATTTTTTTCAAAAATATAATATCACTAATGAGTTTTGAGCGTCAAATTCAGTCTAGTAGCATATTTCATTTGCATTCCAGATGAATCTCAAAGGGGTCTGTGGAAACTTGGAGTTCTCCAATTCTCTAGATGGTGCACCAATATAGGTGACTTGTTAGTTACTTAAGTGAACTGGTCGCTAGGTAATGGTATTTTGCAAGCGACATCCCCATCGCTTAAGTGACCCATTATTTAAGAAACAACCATATTGCTTATGCGAAAAGGCAGGCATCAGATAAGCAACACCTAGTCTCTTAAGTGATAGCCATTGAAGCGGCTCAGTGGGTATTTAGGCAAAACATGGGTTGGGTGTTATACCCGATTTTCATGATTTTCACTATTTTTTAGACTTGGAGCTAGGGGTTTTGAGTTTTTCAACAATTTCTTCCATTTTTAAGCTTGGATAAGCTTTAAAACTCCTATTTTATTTAATTTATCTTCTAAATCTTGTTAAAACTTGGATTGAAAAGTGGAATTTTAGGATTTTGGCTCGGAAGGAGTAAATTACCAATTTTTCTATTTAAATCCAAATTCAAACTCGTTTTCACTTGGGTTTTCTTCTATAAGTTTCTTAAATAATGGAAAATATATTTTTGGGAAAAAAATTTGGATTTTACCCTTCTTTACCAAAGAAACTATTTTGGGGGTACATTTTGACCCTGACCTAGGAATAGTAAATATGGATATCATTGGCTTTCTTTTGATGCTTAGATTCTATATTTGTATGTTTTAGTTTGTTCTAGGTTTAGTACTGTCAATGAACATATTTCTAAACCTTTCTGATTTCTCAATATGTGGTTGAAGGAGAAGACTTGTCTTGATGTAATAAGGAAGAATTGGGAAACTGAGTTAGTAGAAAATCCTTTCATAATATTTCATCATAAATTAAAGAAAGTTAAAACTACTTTAACAAAGTGTAGTAGAGAATACTTCAGTAACATCTTCTAAGATATTGATACTCTGGAAGAAGTTATTGAAGTTAAGGAAAAGAAGTTTGAGGAACTTCCATTAGGGAATAATAGAGAGAGATGTTGTTCAAAGCATAAACTGAGTTGAATATCCAATTGAGAAGGGAAGAATAAATTTGGAAACAGAAGGATTGATTTGAGTGGTTTAAATATGGGTAAAGGAATACCAAGTTCTTTATACTGTGGTTAAAGAAAGAAAAAATAGAGTAAAAGTGTCTAGAATTCAGAATTTAGAGAGATATTGGCTGGAAGATCAAAATAAAATTGCAGAAATAACAGTGAATTTCTTTCAGAGAAAATTCTCAAGAGGATAAGATATTTAAGACTTTGATATGCTAAATTAATTACCAATAGTGGTGAATGAAGAGCAAAATAAAGAACTTAATTAGATTCCTGAATTACAAAAAGTGTAGGAAGTTGTCATGGGACTGAACAGGAATAGTACAGGAGGTCCAGATGGTCTGGATAAAGCCTTCTTCAAAGATTCTTGGGATATTATAGGAAAATATGTACATAATATGGTGATAGCTTTATTTTGTGGGTTTGAGTTACCAAAATCTGTTACTTATAAAAATTTGGTTCTTTTACCCAAAAAGTTAGTTGTGAACTCTTTTTGTGATATGAGACCAATCTCATTGAGTAATTTTGTTAATAAGATTTTTTCTAGAATTATTCGTAAGAGAATCAAGAATGTATTACCTAATATTATTTCAGAAGAACAATATAGTTTTGTTCAAGGGAAGAGCATATCTGGGAATATTTTAGTGGTTAAAGAAATCATTTCAGACATCAGGAAGACAGGTAAAGTTCCTTATATGGTAATTAAACTTGACATGATGAAGGCCTACAATAGATTTGATTTGTTGTTTCTTACTAAAGTTTTGAGAAAGGTTGGATTTAGTGAGCTGATGATTGATATGGTGTATAGACTAGTTGGAAACAATTGGTATTCTATTTTGCTAAATGGGCAACCAAAAGGGTTTTTCAAATCTAGTATGGGGTTGAAATAAGGGGACCCACTATCCCCTACCCTTTTTATTTTAGCTGTAGAGGTGATGTCTAGAGCCCTAAAATCTTTGGCCAATAAGAAAGAATTTAAGTCATTCGGAATGCCAAGAAGAAGTCCAAAAGTTAATTACTTTGCCTTTGTGAATGACATAATAATATTATGCAAAGCTGATCTACATACTTTGCAGTGGGGTACTGATACATTAGAAAGGTATGAAAGAATGTCAGGACAAAAGATTAACAAGGATAAGAGCGTAATTTATTTTCATAAAGGATTGTCTCAAGGTGTAGTTGTAATGGCAGAAGTAGCTACAGGGATCTTATGGAAAGAATTTCCTTTCACATACCATGGATGCCCTATATTTCACATGAGGAAGAATAAGGATTTTTATCAATCCATCATGTCCAAAATTAGTATTAAGATACAAGGATAGAAAGGGAAGTTATTGTCATGTGGGGGAAGGGTTGTTCTTATCAAACATATTTTACAAAGTATCCCCATCACCGTCTCTTAATGATGAACCCTCTCTTGAATGATAACTATAATTCAAAAGATATTTGCTTAGTTTTTCTGAATTAATCATATAAGAGAGAGAAACAAATAGTGGGTTAAATGGAAACTCCTTGAGAAAGAAGGAGGACTTTGAATTAGAAAGATTCATGATGTATCTATGGCTCTATTTAGAAAGTTGTAGTGGAATTTTTGAATAATAGATTTGATATGGAGTAGATATATGCACAATAATTATTGTAAGAAGAATCATCCAAATGAGATAGTATGGAAATGACGAGTAGGGTCTCAAGTTTGGAAAAAGATATAGCTAGGGACTTAGTGGAACATCAAATATTATGGAGACTCAGAGGAGGGAATACAAGTATATGGTTTGATAATTGGACTAATGTAGGTGATTTATATAATGTTGTGCTGAATAGTAGGGAATGGGATGAAAAATATCTAATGGTGAAGGACTTAGTTCAAAATGGAGGTTGGAATGAGGAGGTGATTTCTCAGTTTTTTCCTTTGGAGGTTGCTGAAAACATCATAAACAAAATCAAGCCCCTAGTAAATAAAGATGTACATGATAGTCCTATATTAATGCTTGAATCAACTGGAAAATTTATAATTAAATCAGTATGGCAGTAGATTAGAGAAAGGGAGTAAAAGAATTTGATTTACAAAATATATGGATTAAGGGTTTACCATTTAAAATGGCTTTTCTAATGTGGAGAATTCGGAAAGGAAAGGTCCCTGTGGATGATAATTTAAGAAGAAGGGGAATTGAAGGTACTACTAGATACTAGTGTTATAATGTTCCAGATCAAGAAACCATTTCTCATGAGTTTCAGAGATCAGACTCTACTAACAAGACATGGTCTTATTTTTCTTATTTTGCAGGTATTAATATGAATGGAATTAGTCTCAGGGAAATTATATTGGCTGGGTGGAATATTTAAGTGAGAGGTAGAGCCAGAGCTTATTATTAGCCCATCCCTGGCAAGATAATCTGGAAATTATAGAAAATAAGAAATAACTCAAAACAAGATGGAAAGAGCATGTCAACTCATGGAGTAATATTCAATATCACTAGGAATATTAGAATACTCAAGGGTATAAACCCGAGACAAGTCTCTCCAAATGCATGGCTAGAAATACTAAATGAATTAGAGTATAGAAGATCTAAGTTGAAGATTATCAAGGTGAATTGGAAATTTTCAGAGTAAAGGTGGATTAAATATAATACAAGTGGAGCTTCCAGGGGTAATCCAGGTGTTAGTTCCTATGACCTTTATTTGAGTGAGGAAAAAAAGGATCTAATATATGCATAGGGTTCTAAGATAGAGGGTACTTCGAATGTAGAAGCAGAGGCATATGCTTATTGACCTAGTCGTTACCTTTCCTTAGTGATTTAGGGTATTTATGGTTAAGGATAATGACGAGGTTGATAGCTCCTCACTTAGTTAATGGCTTATCACCTCAAGTCATCACCTTGTTAGCAGACGGACACTCTAAAGTAAAATGAGCATAACTTTCTATTGCGATATCTGAATAAGGTAAAATTAGCTAAGTTTAAAAATACTCAAAGATCTTTAATTTGTTGTATAGCATGCACCTGAATAATTATATTCTAGGAGATATACTCATTTAAAGTAGACCCTAGTTAGTGCATCCGTTAAAACTCTATCGATAGAAAAGTCCTCAACTCGTTTTTGAGTTAGGAGATTTTTTATGACATTGATTCATGTTTAAAGATATTACCACACTATAGAATTGATAATGAAATATATATAGACATAGAATCATTTGGTTCAGGTCTATATACATGGGAACAATGGTTTGAATTTTAGCCCAAAAATGTGGGGTGTTACATTATCTCCCCTTTGGAATCATTCGTCCACGAATGATGGATAGGGATTTGTTAAAGTATTAGAAGTATGGAATAATCTACACATGACATATCTAGTAATTAAGGATATAGATGAGCTGAAATATTACAACTTTTATCATGAAATTGGTTTCTGCTGACTTGACTTTATTGACTTTAAGGCACTGATTCATGTTGAGAGTTTAAAACTCACTTAAAATGTTCATGATACAATCATACATATCGAACTGCAAAGTGATAAATGATGGAATAAAATTCCAAGAGTTACTAAGGATGGTATACATCATGTAACTTCTCATTAGAAATCATCCCTCAACAAAGAATGTATAGGAATCAAAGGCAAAAGGGTTTCATGGCATCGTTAAGTACATTATGTAAGAATGAATAATTAGACAACCAGAATTAGGTTGTACAAGGGGAATTACAATGTCTGAGCTAGATTACTTGTAAAACTAAGATTATGCACTAAACACTTATGAATTGAATCATGACTACATAGCTGAATCTAAACATGATGCATAATCTAACTTGAAGTCACAACATACATGTATGCAAACAAATTACCTCATGGAAATACATATTCATGAAACTTTGGATAGTATACTAGATGAGAAGATGAAAAACCTTAGGAACTTGTTTGTCTAACTACTAAACTGAATTACTGGCTATACATACTAAATTACACTAAAAGCTCATACTCAACTGGAGTATTTCTTCAATACTCTTTCCAAGAATTAAAGCTCTAATATTATTAGGGAGAAAATAATATTGGGTATGATCTAAGTGAAATATCTGAATAAGGACTCGCAACATGGATATAACTCTATAACATAAATATAGGCCTATAAAACATAAGCTATGATAGAATTACAATGCCTTAAGCAACACAACTTCTACTTTCAAGATTAGACATACTTCTCAAATACTCCCTCAACTATACGTTTCCCCTTTAATACTGCACTTTACCTGAGGCCACTTATAATCTTCACATAGGAATTAATAGCTCCATCTACTAAAGACTGAGCTGAACTGAATTCTCTCATTTTGTCAAGTCTACTAAAAATTACAAAGTGCAACACATAACACTGCAATACTAGTCTAAACTATGAATTTGATACCCCATACGAGTTTCACATCTTTCATCTTAAGAATAATTCATCTTACAACTTCAACAACTAAATTCAATATCTTACTAGGAATTCACTGACGCACAATGCATTTATCCACATATATACAAACATAATGTTCAATCCTATCATTATAACCACATATAAACTTCTGGTCAACAAACCCACCTAGAAACCTTTACCACATTCTCAAATATCTCTTGTCAATAATAACTCCCATGTATTATCCCCAATAAAATATAGATATAATTCTCAACTAACCATGACCTATATCAAAAGACTTACCTCAATCTTCCTTAAATCTTATAGTCTCATATAAAATAAGCGTACAATAATATTTTCTCAATAAGAAACATTTACTCTCTCCCATCTAAACCATTAATCATTAATTTTTCATCACCACTATCTTAACATTAAGGAGAGGTCACTAAAAGGTTAGAGCATAAGGACATGAAGCATAAAATAATAACTTTAACACTTATATGAGGCCTGAGGAATAGAGTATCAAAAGCATGAATTCATTAGAGAGATCTAAATAGAGGACATACATGACATAATCTGAAGTTTCACTGATAATTAAGAGTATAGCATGAGTATCTAGAAATTAACATAATGTAAATCATCATTACATGAGTCATGAGTTGCAAGACCTGAATTTGGAGTTCATGATTTCATGGAATATGATTTGTACTGCTGATGTAGGGTGTATTTATGCACTTTAGTATCATTATCCTTGTTTACTTAGCCTTGTTTTGAGGATGATTCATGTGCGTAATGAGTGAATCGTATTATAAATAATAATTTAAGTGTTACAATATGTAATTATGATGCTTATAAGTCTTTCAATCAAGTTTGGACTTAAATCAATCAATTAGAGTTTAGGCGAGAAAACTAGTTTTGCTAGCTTGAGCCAGGTGTCATTTTAGTCTATTGTGATGGATTCTAAGGTGTCAAATTATTTCATAATGGTTTTATTATTTGTAAAAAAAAATTTTAATGTGAAAACTACAATTAGAACAAGCAAAGAGTCAACACAATAAGTCAAAGATCAAAGCACGAAAGCCTAGTCATAGCTCGAGTTTCTAGCTCGTAGTCTTAATGTTGTGTTGTGTTGAACTCTAATGTGTGGGGCATGATCAATTAGGATGTTTTTTGAAGTTAAAGCCAAGAACATGACTCCTATCATTTTAAATTGAGTTTGTTGATTTGTTTATCATCTTGGGTTGTTTGTTTAGCCTTGTTTTAATTATTTTAAGGAGTAGCTAACCTCAGAATAGACATATTGTCGACCTTTTGATCTTGGGAGGAGGAATAGGAAGATAGAATGTGGGGATAAATAAAGTAAGGTTCTTATTCCTTTATGAAATTAGGAATTTTAATTAGCATTTAAGACTGGGAGGTGCCTAGAAGTCTTGCTTGGTTTACATGCTGGATGATAGCTTTAATTACTTAATTAGATTATTACATCCATGCTCAATGATGTAGTTGTATTGTCCAAGTTTTGTGGATGATTAGAGGTCGGGAGACCATGATCACACGATAAACCCTATAAATCAACAACTAAGATAAGCAAGTTAACGAATGAAGTTCAATAGCACGGTATGATTGTTCATGGTGATTTAGCCATGGGAATTACTCTATTGATTGTGTTTAGTGTTTTACTTTATGCACTACTTATATTATTTTAGTTTATCAATCACAAACTCTTCTTGGTGACCTTGCATTAAGTTAATCTCATAAGTGAACTAGAGTTTGAATAGGCTTTGGAAATAGTCCCAGTGGGATTGGTATTCTGCTTTTTTTAAAACCACTATATTACTTGGTAGACCATGTACACTTGCGTGTGCACTGTCAAGTTCTTGGCACCGTTGCTGAGGACTTGTAATTTGGAAATTATTTTATTTTTAGTTTTGTTTTTTGCGATTAATTTGGTGCTTTATGCTTGGTCTTGATTTTGTATTTGCAGGAAATAGGATTTCAAATTAGTAAGATAGCAAGGGATTGAGAATTGGTTGAAATATGCCTAGAAATTGAGCAAAGCTTCCATCAATGAAGGAGAGAAGCAATCTGTCTACCTTGTATTCCATAAATTAAGGAAGATCAAGATGATCCTGCTCTTATGACTAAAGAACAAGCAACCCACAGGATATTTCGAGAAGTGGCAATCCCACTTCCAACAAATTTGACCTCCCCTTTTTAGAAATCGGCAGCTGGAGGTAATTTTGAGCTGAAACAAAATATGGTGTAGCTTTTGATTAGTAGTGGACAATTTATCAAGATTTTGTATGAAGATCCACAAGTCTACTTATGGAAATTTCTGGACATAAGTGACATATTCATCCCTATGGATGTGTTAACTAATTATGTAAGGCTGACACTATTCCCCTTTTTACTATTGGGGAACTGAAGAAGTGGTTGAATTCAGAGCTAGCAAATTCAGCCATAACATGGGATGACTTAGACCGGAAGTTCCTCATCCGATTCTTTCTATTTGGAAAGATTTCAAGACTTCGCAGTGAGATTGTGTGCTTTAAACAGAATCTAGATGAGAATTTATATCATTCCTGGGAGTGGTTCAAAGATTTTTTTGGGGACTGTCCACACCATCAACAGTCTAATAAGGTATTAGCTCATACTTTTGTTGAGGCACTTGACCATAACACAAAAACTTTGCTAGATTCAGCTGTAGGTGGTCTAGCTTTGGAGCTAACGTATGATGAGATGTATACTTTGTTGAACTACATTGTTCAAGGGAATCTCGAGTAGCATTCAAACTCAAGGAATGCTATAAAGAATATTGTAGGTGTGCTGGAGGTGGACCAATTTACTGCTATATCTATCTAAATTTTTGCACTGTAAAATCTGATAAGCAATATGAAGTTGGTTTTCACACAGCCTGCAGCCACAGTTAATGCAATTCAACAAGCTGCAGATTGGTGTGAAGTTTATGGTAATAGTGTCCATTCTGTAGTTATGTGTACTGTAAATCCTGAGTCTGTGTTGTATGTGGGAAATGCTCAAAGGCAAAATTATTGGAACATATATAATCAAAAGTGGCAGACTCAACCATTAAATTAGCTGTGGAATGCCCAATAATAATAGCTTCAGCTACCACAGGTTCAAGGCATTCAGGCCACAAATAGTAATATAGATAAGATGCTAAACGGTGTTAGCTTATCAAACATAATTTGCAACGCATATAAAGAGCGAGTAGGAAAAAATGATGACTTAGCAGGTGACTACAAGGAACTTGGGGTTGCAGTTGGGATAGCTACAGCAAGCACTAAATACTATTCCTCAAGGTGGTTTTCTAAGTGATACTTAACCTCCTAAACAAGTTATGTCAATTACTTTGAGGAGTGGTAAAGAGCTTAATGAAGAATCTCCAAAAGCAACTAAGGAGGTAGATAAAGAGAAAGCTTCTAAACAGGTAAATAATAAAGTTGCTAAAAATTCTAGGAAGTCTGTGTACTAAAAAACAAAAGTTAAGTATATATGAAGTATTTCTATCTCTACTTTTAAGTATACTTTGGGGATAAATTAGATTTTTAAATGTGGGGTGGGGAAATTCCCAGTTTTTAGGGTAATTTAAAAAGTTTTGTGTTAGGAAAAGTGAGATATTCTTGTTGGTTCTATATGTTATCGCATGGTGAGAGTATTTTGGTTGAAAAAACATGCTTATTGAATTCATGTGATTATTTAGTTGAGACTCTATGATGATTCTACTTTACATTGAGCATGTGCCATCTGTGATGTGAGGTATTTTTATGTTCCTTGTTACATGTGATGTCTAGAACTTTCCTGGTGTATGTGCAAACCAAAATAAAGAGTTTGGTTTAGGAGATGATATAGGCACTTCTTTGATGGTCTTGTTTTATACCTTCTTTTTGACCTACCTTTGTGCATTATCCTTGTAACCCCTATTGAGCCTTCAACTTTTTCTTTGGTAGCCTCATGTGTAGCTTAAACCCTTTTTTGATAGACCTTAATTTGATTCAAAGCTCCTAAGAATTTTTGTATAAAATTAGTAAGTTAAGGAGTGTGAAATTAAAGAAAAAAAGTTGAAATTGAAGCCCCAAAGTAATAGTTGTTGGTGTTCTAAAAAAGTGATATGCATTGAGGTGGGGAGTTAAGTAATGGAAAGAATAAAAAAATTTTCAAATTGAATAAGTTGTGAATAGAATACTCCCACCATAGTGTTGAGAATAATCTTAATGAGATGAGGTGAAAAACAAAAAGGAATAGGGTATACAAAAGTGGTGCAATCTTGTTGTTAGAGCTGAATTAAATGTAAAAAGTGGTGTATTAAAGAACTTTGGGAAGATAGTCACTATTCTTGTCCAAAATAGTTCCTACCTGTCCCTAACCTACATTACAACCATTAAAGATATGTTTGATCATAAGCCTTAACATTTTGATATTAGTGGAGTACTATACTAAGGGCAAGCCTATGGTTCTTTATGAGAAACTTGTGAATTCCTTGAGAGAGTGAGCGTAACTTGATTTTCTTACCCACCCTTTGATAAATTGCATTTATATAAGTGATTATGGGTAACTCTCTTGTTTTGGGGGAACATGTTTAATGAATGTAGGTGATTTGTATGATGTCTTTTATTGTCCAATATGATGAGTTTTCCAACTTTGTGAGTTAATTCTTTAGGCTAGGATGTTTTGGAGTAGTATTCCTGAACTTTCAATTGTGTACATAACATGCTTAGTGTATGAACTTACAATCTATGTAGTCATTGTAGTACTAGCTTGAGAGTCTTGCTTTTAGTTGAGGTATAGAGTCTCCTCAGCTTATGATGGTTAGAGTAAAGAGTTGTTCGAGGACAAACAAGGGTTTAAGTGTGGGGTGGTTATGTTGGGTGTATTTATGCACTTTAGTATCGTTATCATAGTTTATTTAACCTTGTTTTGAGGATGATTCGTGTGCTTAATGAGTGAATGATGATATAAATAAGCATTTAAGTGTTCAAGTATGTGATTATGATATATAGAAGTGTTTTCAAATAAATTTGGACTTAAATTGATCAATTAGAGTTTACGCAAAAAAACTAGTTTTACTAGCTTGACCTAGGTATCGTTCTAGTGTATGGTGATGGATTCTAAGGTGTCAAATGAGTTCCTAATGGTTTTAATATGTAATATTATGAGGAAAAACTTGTTTTTAATGAGCAAAGTGAAATTATAACAAGCCAATAATTAATACAATAAGTGAAAGATCAAAGCGGGCAAGCCTAGTCTAAGCTTAAGTTTCTAGCTTGTAGTGTAAACGTTGTATTGCATTGAACTCTAATGTGTGGTGTTTGATAATGTATTATTCTTGATGTATTGAGGTCGATGATATTTTTTTGATATAAAATCTAAAAACCAAGGTAAAACAACACTATAAGGCAAGATAAGAAGCGGTGGTACACTTCGACAAATATTGGAGCAATTGGCCAATTCCAGTGAGTGGAGGCAATATGCCCGTGTCACCCCATCCTTTGCAGTTCAATAGAGCCCACACATCATCCCTTGTAGTGTTTCAATACAGCATGAGTCTCCCCCATTAGTGTGGTGCACAATAGCCCGCAACGCCCCTCCAAATCCTACACGGTTTAGGCTTTGCCAAATTATAAATATACCTCTTGAACACATTGTTTAACACCTTTGGACGTCTTAGAGAAATGTGAGGTGTTGATAAACAATTTATTTTGGGTTTTTATTCTTAAACATTATCTTTTTAATCGATTTGATTATGTATTCAAGTATTGGGATCAAAATTATGTCGATTAGTGGCTAAACGCCCCCTTTCCTGGGTTAAAGCCAAGATCATGACTACTATCAATTTGAATTGAGTTCATTGATTTGCTTATCATCTTGGGTTGTTTGTTTATCCTTGTTTTAATTATTTTAAGGATTATCTAAACTTAGAATATATATATTGTAGACCTTTTGATCTCGGGAGTGGGATTAGGAAGATAGAATGTAGGGATAAACAAAGTAAGGTTCTTATTCCTTCATGAAATAAAGAACTTGAATTAGCATCTAGGACAGATATGTACCTAGAAGCCTTGCTTTGTTCACATGTAAGATGATAGATTTAAGCACTTAATTGGATTATTACATGCCCGCTCAATGATGTAGTTGTAATATCTAATTTAGGTAGATGATTAGAGGCTAGGAGACCATGATCATGTGATAAACCCTACGAATCAACAACCAAGATAAGCAAGTTAACGAATGGAGTTCAATAGTATAGTATAATTGTTAAAAGTGATTTAACCCTAGAATTTACTCTATTAATTGTCTTTTTTCTTTTACTTTATGCACTATTTATATTATTTTTTTACCAATCACAAACTCTGCTTTGTTACCTCGTATCATGTTAATCTCAATAAGTGAACTAGAATTTGGATAGTTGTTGGAACTAGTCCCTGTGGGATCAATATTCGGCTTTCTTTCAGTACACTATATTACTTGGTGGACCACATACACTTGCATGTGTACTATGGTGCTATCAACTATAGAGTGAACTGGAACTCCTCATACTAGAAGATGGGAGCATACACGATTCTCGAGATAAAAAAGGGTTAGGAATCTTCCCTCCTATTGATGTTCTATAATACAATGGAATCAATACTAGAATCTGCTAGCCTGACTTGGTTCCTTGTCCTATCATCTCCCCCTTAGCTTTAACACATTATTCTATGTCTGTGGACCCCTTTCATAAAGTCTATACTAAATTGCAACCACTTTACTCTAGAGCTTGAGATATAACAATACACATAAATAATAAACTCACCTTGAAAGACTTCTCTTAAGGTGTAAAACTCGATGCTAGTACTTTCTTCTGAGATAGTACTCTTAACTTTCTATATCGCTAATAATCATCATATAATAACATAAATACTTACTAACTTATAATATTTGAGAGTATCTATAACACCTTAATTCACTGAACTAGAATGCTACATGGTGCTCATGACCCCAAGGGACCACAAGCTAACCCATGATTGATATCTGTACCTGTATACTGCAAATCATGATATAATAATGCGGAATACATAGAACTGTAAGGCTATAAGGTTCAACTGAATAAAACCATGGGGGTGAAAATACCCAAAATAGCTCAATCTGAACGTATATCTGAACATAAATCTGAAAGCATCTAAACTATCTGAATAAGGAGGTGAAGGAACATGTCTCTAACTAACTCCGTAAAACTAAACTGAAGAAATAAATAAATGTATTAAATCATATTGTCCTTGAATCAATAAGGACTCACTGTGTCTCTATGACTGGAATTCTACCGCTACTGCTGGGCTGGAGCTCGTGTCTCAAAACCTATGGTGTAACATGAAAATAAAGCACCATAGCGCAAATGAGTCAGTACAACTTGAGTACTGAGTATACGAGGAAGGTAGGCTGAACATAAAAGGTTTCATGCATGAACAATACTGAATGACTAATGTGAAAGTGGGAGTGCAAACACACATATATAGAAACTGGGACCGTGAATAGGTGATAGCATGACGTGTAAGCTAATACATGGTTTACTGATAACTGTCATGACTGATACTAAAATAGATAACATGGATGACCGTATCTGACAGTCCTGTATAAACTGAAATCTGAAGAACGCCCTGAGCACTTTTACTGAGACTAATACTAAAACTGTGGGAAGTAGTGTTTAACCGACATGCCCCATGTGTGCCATTATGGCTAATTAGGGTCCAATCTCTTCCCTGACTGAAGGGGTGTCAATATCGTGCCATGGGTAAGGACAGCCTGTAAGTGACCCTTATCTGGTGGGTACTCAATGAGAACGGTGGGAATCCTAAACTGACGGGTTAAGCCACCTCATCAACCCTAATCTGACGAGTTAAGATATCTCAACCTACGCTGGATACGTAGTTCTGGAACACAAGAATGACTACTAAAAATGACACCCTGAACTGGCGAGTGAGTTCCCATCCTTGGGTTCACTTAGTTCTAACCTCAACTCCCATCTGGAGGGACTGGACATGTATAACTGACTATGCATGACTTAATCTTACTAAATTCCATGAACTGGTGGAATGTTACTGATATCTGATAATTGACTAAGATCATGAGGTTTTCCTGAGTCACAAGATTGACTGAAGTCTATGGAATCATAGATTGAGTTCGAATATCATAAAACATGACATGGATCTAGTCATACAACTATAGTTTTCAGGTACAAGTACCCCCAGGACTCGATGGAAGGAAAATGACACACATGACTGACTTGATCATAAGAGTAGAGTCCATAATTTATAATATCATAAGTAGGGATCTCATACTAAGCATAGTTATCAACAATGTAGTGCATGGAAAGGATTTCATATCACATGTAAGTATTTGCACAATCTTAATATCATGTTCATTGCATAATCATTTTGGCAACACATACCATTAGCATGGAAGTTCATGTTGATTGCATGGTTATCATACATCTTGTTCATAAGTAGGATTTGCAAGTAAACATAGCATAATCTCATAAGAATGCTTCATGAGTATTCCAACAACATTTACAAGGCACATTATCAACATAGAAGTCATTAGAACGTAAGGGCTTATCATGAATCCTTCACTTAGTCACAATTTAGCTATATTGCATGATTTCTAGTTTCTTAGACATTTTATCAAACACCTTACATGCACATCTTAAGAATAGCTGAAATCATCACATTATACATCATGAACAACCAAATTTACATGTTTCCAACGCATATGATATCATAAAATTCAAAGAAACATATAAAGATTCCATCTTGGGAATCACCCAATATCAAAAACATGATAATCAACACCCAACTATATAGAAATCACACTTTATAATGAAAAAGAGGGTTTTTGAGCTTTATGGCTGAAAGGGATCCATAAAACAAATCACGCATACCTTAGAAGGAAGATTCTTAATGATTGACGGAGGAATTTCCTTCAAATCGGATCTTCAAGCTTAGTTACGCAACCCTAGTTGTTTTTCAGTTTTAGTGCTCTTGGATGATGAGCTTTGAGATGATAATAGGGTTGTAATATGTTTAGAAGCTATATATTTCGTAGGGTTAAATGTAGGGACTTGTAAGGAGTGTTAAAAGACTTAATTACCTTTAAAATAACTCAAAAAGGAGTTTTTTTGGCACCTGGAACAGACTTAGGTGGCGCCTAAGTGATTGCCTAAGCTAGGTTGGGCGGCACCTAACCGATCGCCTATGCTATCGCCTATGCTTACAGTCTCTCATAAAAATGGACAAAACTTTTCGCTCGGGTATTGGATTAAGGCAAAATTGGTATCGTTGGAAAGCTAATTCAATTCTATACAATTTGGTGGGTATAAATCAGCCAAAATACCACATTAACATTGAGTTATACTCATTCAAAAATGAACCTTGAAAAATCGAATACTAAAACTTGATGGATTCAAAAACTCTTAGCTTATATTACCTTAAGTGACTCATATGAACATGCTTAATGCATCATAAGCTATCCTATCACTAGGATATTCATTGTGAGTCATGTACTCAAGTATAAATCATAGGATAGGAGATTTCATAGGTAGGAATACTTATTCACTTCCTAGCTTAGAAATATATAGGGTATTACAATATCTCCCCGTTGGGAACATTCGTCCTCGAATGAGAATTGAAGGGATACTAGTTATTAGAACCTGAACTGAACATGTAGAACTGTAACTTGATCTCATGACTGACATGCTCAACATACTGAACTCATGCATATCTGGTGCACAGACAACTGACACATGAATGCATGACTGAGTATGAAACAATTAATAGGTACCAAGTTATACTGGAAACATGAATGTGAACTGAATAAGATTAAGGAGAACTGTTACCTTGAGCTTGATCTTAATTATTGGGAAGAGGTGAGGATACTTGGTACGCATATTTGCTTCTGCTTCCCAAGTAGCTCCCTCATGAGACTGATTTAGCCAAAGAACCTTGACTAGATAGACTTCTTTGTTCCTCAATCTACGTGTCTGATAATCTAAGATTTCGATTGGAATCTCTTCATAGGAGGGGCTATTCTGAATGTCGATGCTCTGAATAGGGACGACAACTACTGGGTCACGTATGCACTTCTTTAGAAAAGAGACATGGAAGACTGGATGGACTGAGGCTTGATCTGAAGGTAACTCAAGATCATAAGCTACCTTGCCGAAGAAATAAAGAATTCTGAAGGGACAGACATACAGGGGACTGAGTTTTCCTTTCTTGCCAAACCTCTTCACTCCCTTCAGGGGAGAGATATTAAGTTAGATATAGTCATTGACCTCAAACTCGAGATTCTTTCTACGAACATCTGCATAGGACTTCTGTCGGCTCTGAGCATCCTAGAGTCTCTCTCGGATCAACTGAACTTTTTATAACGCGTCAAATACTAAGTCAGGACCTATGATTGAGGCCTCACTAACTTTGAACCAACTAATCGGAGATCTACATCTCCTACCATAGAGAGCTTCGAATGGAGCCATCTGAATACTAGAATGATAGCTATTATTGTATGCAAACCCAATCAAAGGCAAGTGGTCGTCCCAGCTTCCCTTGAAGTCAATTGTATACACCCTTTGAATATCTTCAAGAGTCTGAATGGTCCTCTCTGCTTGACCATCTATCTGAGATGAAATGCTGTGCTGAGATGGACTTAGGTACCGAGACCCTTTTTGAATGCTTTCCAAAAGTGAGAAGTGAACTGGGTACCTCTGTCTGAGATGATAGATAATGGAACACCGTATAATCTGACTAACTCCCTGATATAGAGTTTGGCATAATCCTCAGCGGAATAAGAAGTACGAACAGGAAGGAAATAAGCTGACTTGGTTATTTTATCTATAATGACCCAGACTGAAACATGCTGATGATGAGTTCTAGGAAAACCCATCACAAAGTCCATGTAAACTTCTTCCTACTTCCAAGTAGGAATGGTGAACTCTTTCATGGAACCACTAGGTTTCTGATGCTCTATCTTAACCTGCTGACATGTAGAGCAATTAGCCATAAACTCTGTAACATCTCTCTTCATTCCACTCCACCAATAGATCTCCCGCATGTCGCGGTACATTTTAGTGGCCCCTAGAGGAATAGAGTATTGCGCACCATGTGCTTCTGCAAGTATTCGCTGCCTCAATTCATCTACACCTGAAACATATAGATGACCCTGACAACAAAGCACCATCTCCCTCTAGGGTGAAAACCTCAACTTTCTAATTTTGAACTGACTCTTTGAGCTTGATGAGGCTAGGATCCCTATTTTTTTCTCTTTCACCTCGGAAACTAAAGATGACTTTGAACTACTATGAACACATACACCACCCTCTGTAGAATCGACTAAGCGAACGCCTAGTCTGGCAAGCTGACAGATCTCCTGAGCCATCCTTTTCTTACTATCCTCAACGTGAGAAATACTACCTATGGAGAGTTGACTGAGAGCGTCGACCACAACATTGGCCTTGCCCGGATGATAAAGAACACTCATGTCATAATCCTTCAAGAGCTCTAACCACCTTCTCTAGAAAAGATTGAGATCTTTCTGGGAAAAGACATACTGGAGGATTTTAGGGTCTTTGAAGACATCTACATGAACTCCATAGAGATAATGCCTCCAAATCTTCAAGGAAAAAACCACCGCTGCTAACTCAAGATCATGAGTAGGATAATTCTTCTTATGTGGCTTTAACTGTCTGGAGGCGTAGGCTATAACCTTACCATGCTGCATGATGACACAACCTAAACCCACTCTGGATGCATCATAATAGACTAAAAAACTATCTGAACCATCTGGAATAGCTAGAACTGAAGCAGAGGTAAGTCGAGTCTTCAACTCATGAAAGCTCTTCTCACATGAATCTGACCACTGAAACTTAATCTTATTCTGAGTCAATCTGTACATGGGAGATGCAATAGAATAAAATTCCTCGACAAACCATCTGTAATAGCCTACAAAACCCAAGAAACTCCTAATATCTGATGGAGATACAAGCCTAGCCTAGTTTCTTACTGCCTCGATTTTCTGAGGATCTACTCTAATGTAATCACTGGAAACAATATGGCCAAGGAATGCTACTGATCTTAGCCAAAATTTGCACTTGTTGAACTTATCAAATAACTGCTGATCCTTGAGAGTCTGAAGAATAATCCTGAGATGGTCTGCATGATCACGCTCTGTGCGAGAATAGACCAGAATATTATCTACAAAGACTATGACAAACATTTCCAAGTACTACTTGAACACAGAGTTTATCAAATCCATAAAAGCTGTAAGGGCATTGGTAAGACCAAATGACATGACTAAAAATTTAAAGTTACCATACCGAGTACGGAAAGCTATTTTTGAAATGTCACATTCTGTAACCCTGAGCTGATGATAGCCTAATTTGAGGTCTATCTTGGAGAAGTAACTGGCACCCTGAAGTTGGTCGAATAGATCATCAATCCTAGGAAGAGGATATCTGTTCTTAACCGTGACCTTGTTGAGTTGATGGTAATCAATACACATGCTAAGAGAACCGTCTTTCTTGCGCACGAATAACACTGGCGCATCCCATAGGGAAATATTGGGTCTAATGAAAACATTATCTAAGAGATCCTTCAACTGATCTTTCAGTTCCTTGAGTTCCGCTGGTGCCATTCTTTATGATAAAATAGAAATAGGTTGAGTATCCGAAAGAAAGTCTATGCCAAAGTGTATTTCTCTTTTGGGAGAAATGCCTGGAAGAACTTTGAGAAAGACATCTGAGTATTCATTAACAACAGGGACTATTTTGAGGCTGGGATATTCAGAACTAGAATCTTTAACATGCACGAGATGATACACACACCCCTTAGAAATCATTTTCCTTTCCCGGAGGTAGGAAACAAGTTGACCCCTGAATGTTGAAATGCTACCCTTCCACTTGATAGGGCCTGTATCATCCAGCCTCTCAGACTTCCACTATTTTTACCAATCATGAGCAACATCCTATAACTTGTAGGCGGCTAACTCAGCACTCTTAATAGAAGTAACACCCATGATGTCAATGACCTTTTGGACTTGGTCAATGAACTCCTGAGGGTCCTCATCAGACTTAGACCCATGGAAAGATGGAGGGTTTATCCGGGTGAAGTCTCGAACCCTAGCTGCTTTGGGATTGGCCAAAAATGATTGGTGGTCGTTCAGTCTGTGCAACCATGGACTGAGCAAGTGTGGTAAATGCATCTCTAAACTCCGCATGGGAAACATGTTCGCCCAAAGGATCTTTTGGCTGAGGAGCTGGCTGGTTTCTTCTCTTTTGGGCCATGGTCTAGAATAAGAGAAGAATAGATTAGACTGAGAGTTTAACTTGTGATTATGCTCACTAGAATGACATGAATAATGAAGAAAGGGGACTATTCCTAAAACATCTTATAGCCTCCCGCACATAAATTTGGCACACAACACACCCAGGTACAAGACTACAAGATGTGGCTTTCAGACTTCCTAGGACTCTATTGAACCTTATGCTCTGATACTAAGTTTGTAACACCCCGATTCACTGAACCGAAATGCTACATGGTGCTCATGACCCCAAGGGACCACAAGCTAACCCATGACTAATATCTGTACCTGTATACTTCAAATCATGATATAATAATGTGGAATACATAGAACTGTAAGGCCATAAGGTTCAACTGAATAAAACCATGTGGTTGAAAATACCCAAAACAACTTAATCTAAACGTAAATCTGAACATAAATCTAAAAGCGTCTAAACTATCCGAATAAGGAGTTGAAAGAACATGTCTCCAACTAACTTTGTAAAACTATACTGAAGAAATAAATAAATGTATCAAATCATATTGTCCTCGAATCAATGAGGACTCACTGTGTCTCTACGACTGGAATGCTACCGCTACTTCTGGGCTGGAGCTTGTGTCTCGGAACCTATGGTGTAACATGAAAAAAAAGCACCATAGCGCAAATGCGTCAGTACAACTAGAGTACTGAGTATACGAGGAAGGTAGCTGAACATAAAGGGTTTCATGCAT
Source organism: Capsicum annuum (assembly GCF_002878395.1). Lineage (NCBI taxonomy): Eukaryota > Viridiplantae > Streptophyta > Magnoliopsida > Solanales > Solanaceae > Capsicum > Capsicum annuum. Next base: position 12,777,424 of record NC_061118.1, on the reverse strand, counting down.
GAACAAAACTGACTGGCCAATATGAACGTGGGAGTGCAAACATACATTTATAGAAACTGGGACCGTGAATACGTGATAGCATGACCTTTAAGCTAATACATGGTTTACTAATAACTGTTATGACTGATACTTAAACTGATAACATGGATGACTGTATTGACAGATCTATATATACTAAAATCTGAAAAACGCACTGAGTTCTTTTACTGAGACTGATACTAAAACTTTAGGAAGTCGTGTTTAACCAACATGCCTCATGTATGCTGTTATTGCTGAGTGTTTTAGTTCTGTATATATTGAAATCAGAAGAACGCCCTGAGTTCTTTTACTGAGAATGATACTGAAATTGTGGGAAGTAGTGTTTAACCGATATGCCCCATGTATGCTGTTATGGCTAAGCTGGGGTCCAATCTCTGCCCTGACTGGAGGGGTGTCAATACAGTGGGAACCCTAAACTAACAGGTTAAGCCACCTCATCAACCCTAATCTGATGAGTTAAGATATCTCAACCTACACTGGCTATGTAGTTCTGGAACACAAGATTGACTACTAAGAATCACACCCTGAACTGGCGGTTGAGTTCCTATCCTTGGGCTCACTTGGTGCTAACCTTAACTCTCATCTGGAGGGACTGGACATGTATAACTAATTGTTCATGACTTAATCTTACTAAATTCCGTTGACTGGCAGAATATTACTGATATCTGACAACTGAGGAAGATCATGAGGTTTTCCTGAGTCACATGACTGTCTGAAGTCTATGGAATCATAGCCTGAGTTTGGATATCGTGAAACCTAACATAGATCTAGGCACACAGCTATAGTTTTCAGATAAAAGTACTCCCAAGACTCTATGGAAGGAAACTGACACATATGACTGACTTGATCATAAGAGTAGAGTCCATAATTTATAATATCATAAGTAGGGATCTCATACTAAACATGGTTATCAGCAATGTATTGCATGGAAAGGATTTCATATCACATGGAAGTACTTGCACAATCTTAATATCATGTTCATTGCATAATCATATTGGCAACACATACCAATAGCATGGAAGTTCATTTTGATTGCATAGTTATCATAGATCTTGTTCATAAGTAGGATTTGCATGTAAACATAGCATAATCTCTTAATAATGGTTCATGAGTATTCCAACAACATTTACAAGGCACATTATCAACATGGAAGTCATTGGAACGTACGGGCATATCATGAATTCTTCACTTAATTACAATTTAGCTATATTGCATGATTTCTAGTTTCTTAGGCATTTTATCAAACACCTTACATGAACATCTTAAGAATAGGTGAAATCATCAAATTATACATCATGAACAACTAAATTTACATGTTTCCAACTCATATGATATCATGAAATTCAAAAAAACTATAAAGATTCCATCTTGGGAATCACCCAATATCAAAAACATGATCATCAACATCCAACAATATAAAAATCATACTTTATAATGAAAAAGAGGGTTTTTGAGCTTTATGAATGAAAGGGATCCATAAATCAACTCACGCATACCTTAGAAGGAAGATTCTTGATGATTGACAGAGGAATTTCCTTGAAATCGGATCTTTAAGCTTAGTTACACAACCCTAGTTGTTTTTGTCTTTTAGTGCTCTTGGATGATGATCTTTGAGATGACAATAGGGTTGTAATATGTTTAAAAGCTATATATTTTGTAGTTTTAAGTTTAGGGACATGTAAGAAGTGTTAAAAAACTTCATTACCCTTAAAATAACTCAAAACGGAGTGTTTTTCGCACCTGGAACTGAATTAGGCGGCGTCCAAGTGATTTCCTAAGCTAGGTTGGGCGGCGCCTAACCAATCGCCTATGCTTGGGTTGGGCGGCGCCTAACCAATCGCCTATGCTTACTGTCTCTGACAAAAATGGGCATAACTTTTTGCTCGGGTATTAGATTAAGGTAAAATTGGTATCGTTGGACAGATAATTTGATTCTCTAAAATTTGGTAGGTCTAAATAAGCCAAAATACCACATTAACATCGAGTTATACTCGTTCAAATATGACCCTTTCAAAATCAAACACTAAAACTTGATGGATTCAAAAACTCTTAGCTTGTATTACCTTAGGTGACTTATATGAACATGCTTAATGCATCATAAGCTATCCTATCACTAAGATATTCATTGTGAGTGATGTACTCAAGTATGAAACACAGGATAGGAGATTTCATAAGTAGGAATACTTATTCACTTCTTAGCTTAGAAACAAGCGGGGTATTACAGTATAACCATACACTAAGTTCACACCATCTATTATTTCAAACTCTTCCTTCTATTTGCTCAATTATCAAAGATTCACACTTAGATTCTAATACTTAACATGATTATTTCCAAATATTTAATCAACTATACTAATTTCATTCTTGAACACTCCTTAATATATACTAACTTATGTCTTCATTCTCCATACCTTTTCGCAAGAATCTACTAGACCCGGTTTCATAGACACCCTTGGACACTTGAACCTTGAGCTCTGATACAAAGTTTGTCATGACCCGAGACTACCCCCTAGTCGTAACATAATGCTTAGAACCATAGTTGGTCCCAATCTAACTTATGTGACGGCATACTGTTGAGCAACTAATTTAATATGTATATGACAAAACTTAATTTGCTGAGCAGAAGCATAATCATAAGAATATCTGAATGAATGAAATAATGATAAAGTTTACAACATGATAAAACTGGAGAAAGAACTTGATTTACATATCATGACTCAGACTAGATGTCTATGAATCCTCTACTATACTAACTATAGATTGCTGGTACATGCCTACAGCTACCACTAATCAATACCTATGACTAATCAAATTACAACACACGAAATAGAATGGACTAGAGTTTCCAAAATAAGAAAACTCATCACATGCTAGCTGAATACTAAGAACTATCTGATCCTGATGTATTGACTATATTTGGTACTTACATTATAAAAGAATATAGCCATAAACGTATATATGTGGTATGAACGTTGGAATGTACTGAGTATATGGAGACATGCACTAAATCATGGAAATATTTAAAATATACTTTAAAAGTGAAGACATAAGTTATTTATTGAAACATATATTTAAAACATAGCTATATGTGAAAAACATAAGTCATAGTGAGATTTATAAATCATAAGATGAAAATAATTATGTAAGCTGGGAAGCAGTAAAACATGAATATTATATGTAAATCTTATGTAAAGCTGAAAAGACTGTAAAACGTACTGAGGATCTTGTATGGCTATTGAGCATGAAAACATGAATATGTAAAACTTAGAATGCAAGACGAAGTAAATCATGTACTAAAATGATCTGAATAACTGATATCGAAATAACTCAAATAATTAATAAAACTAACTAGATAAATACTAAGATTTGTTTACTTGGTCAAGCAAACCTGAACTGAGATAAATTAAATACATACTAAAACTATGGGAGCTATCATGTAACACACATAAACTATATGAGCTATCATAGAGTCCATAGACTGACCCACATTGAGAAGGGTTGTTCTATCCATGCCATCAGAGTAGAAACTAAACTAGAGTGATCACTAAATTGTGCTCATATTAGGCAAGGGGAAACACTCTCTGGCGAGGCACCTAAAATTATAGTAGCACATATTTTCTGGGGAAGTAGGATATGCTAAACCCACAATTTACACTCGGTGATAAATCCTACTCCCAATTGAAAGACACTGAAATACTACTTGGTGCATGCACTGAAGCTCATAAGCTCAGGTCATGGTGTTTTGAAAACATTGGTGCATACAATATCTGAATTAATCATAAACATGTAAACAGATAGTGATTTACATAATCATAAAAAATTAAGTTTTAATTATAAAATCACGGGTTGACTAAATCATTATTTGAAAAGTATGAAATATAAGTAAACATGTAGGTATTAGGTGTTCATAACCCGCCACCACTGAATAATTATAGAATTTGATAACAATACTTAAATAGTGACATAAGGCCATAATTCAAAGAGACAAAACATGAGATATTTTAATAGTCTTATAAATTTCTTTAATGTAAACATGGGAACGAGTTAACCTTGGGAAAATATCATATTTATACAACTTAAAGCTTAATTTGAGGATTTGAAATGACATTTATTGAATATGACATGGTATTTTTGAACCTCAAGCATATAGGAGCATGATTCTAGTAGAGTAAAACTATCAGCATAACTTGAATGTAAAACAATGACGAAACATAGGTGAATTTCATAATTTACATTAAGATTGATCATAAATTAGAGTAAAATTCATACTTGAACCAAAAAGAGGTTTTGGGAATTAGTGGGTAAAAAGGAATTATTGATGAATACCCTATATACCTCAGTTACATGAATCCTTGAAGAAAATATGAAATTAAATCTTTAATGCTTGAATTCTATAGAAGAAACTTGAATTTTGAGGTTTGAGAGATGACTTGATGAGAAAACCTTAATCTTGATGTTCTTGAGAATAAATAGTATTAATGGCATTTAAAACTTATTAGTAATAGCTAATAATTCTTATTTGATGATTTAAATCATGGGGAATAGGGTTTGAGATAAGGAAAATACCAAAACCCCCTAGGGAAACTAAATAAAAATTATAGAATTTTTAGTTGATTGCTTATCAACTAGTTAATGTCTTGTCAACTTAGTCATCACCTTTTATGAATTATTTAGTGAAGTCTAATAACTTAGTTGATAGCCTATCAACTAGTTGATGGCTTGTCAACTTAGTCGTCACCTTCTCTTAATGATATGGTTAAGGCTGAGGACATAAATGATTTCCTGTCAACTAGTTGATGGCTTATCAACGTAGTCATTACCTTTACTAAGTTATGAAGGGTAATTTTTTGTTAATCCTGACGACAAGGTTTAGATCTTATCACTTAGATGATGACTTATCACCTCAAGTTGTCGCCTTGTTGACCAACGAACACTCTAATGTAAAATGAGCATAACTTTCTACTTCGATATCAAATTAAGGTAAAATTAGATATGTTGGAAAGAAGACTCAAAGATATTTCATTTGATGTTTAGTAAAACACCTGAATGATTATATTCTAGGAGATAAACTTGTTTAAAGTGGACCTTAGTTGGTGCATCCATTAAAACTCTATCGATAGAAAAGTCCATAACTCATCTTTTTGTTAGGAGATCTTTTAGGACCTTAATTAATATTCAAGGATATTCCCAAACTATAAAAGTGATAATAATACATATATAGACATAGAATTATTAGGTTTAGGTCTGTATACATGGGAACAATGGTTTGAATTCTAGCCCAAAAATATGGGGTGTTATAGTGAGACTAGGTTGTTTGGTCCTGACTTAGTTCAACAAGCCATGTAAAAGGTAAAATTTTTCCAATAAAGATTTAAGACTATTTATAATGACCAAAAGTCTTATGCGGATGTGAGGTGGAGGGTTTTGGAGTTTGAAGTAAATGATTGGGTATTCTTGAAGGTGTCTCCTATGAAAGAAGTCATGAAGTTTGGTAAGAAGGTGAAGCTCAGTCCCTATTATTGGTCCTTATAAAATTTTAAGAAGGATTAGGAATATGGCATATGAATTAGATTTGACTGCAAGTTTTCCTTTGATTCACCCTATTTTTCAAGTGTTTATCCTGAAAAAGTATGTGGGTGATCCTTTCTTGCTAGTGCCTATTGAGGATGTTGGTGTTTCAAATTACTTGTATTCTGAGGAAGTCCTGATTGACATATTTGATCAAAAAATTCATAGGTTGAGGATCGAGGATGCAGTTTCAGTAAAGGTTATTTGGAGAAATTAAATATAGAAGAAGCTACATGGGAAGCCGAGGAAGATATAAAGGCCAAGTATCTGTTATTTCCCCCTATTGGATGAGAGTACATAAGGTATGAGTCTTGTTTCTCTCTTGGTGAAATTTCACTTTGTCATTTGATTCTGATGTTTTGCTATTCTCATACTAAAAGAGTCCTAAATCATCATTCGAGGATGAATGATCCTAAGGGGGGATAATGTAAAACCCCTTAAAATTTTAGTCCTTTTATTTTTGACTCCCTCATATGTTTAATGTTGATTTTGACTTGAATTATATTTAGGAAAGTTAAAAGGGTGTATTGAGAAAGTTTTGGATTTTTTTGAAGTGGTTTGGGGTCATTTTTAGACCCCAAGGCAGTAAGCCTCCACAATAAAGATTTATCCTGGAGGTTAAAATCCGTGATATTAGTATGGCATGGTGGCTAAACTCTATAAATTGGTGTGCCACGTTGCTATTTTAAATTTATCTAGTTTGTCTTTTCACTTAGAGTGAGGGGCTTTTAGTCTTTTTACCCCATGTACGACCTTTAAACACAAAATATACCTTTTTCTATTAGTTTGAAGGATTAAATATAATTCTCTTCCTCTTTAACACTTAAAAAAGAAACTCCAAGGGCTTTATAAGGGATTTACCATTGAAGCTCTGAACTCTGAATTGTTTTCAAATCTTTGTGTATTTCAAGCATGTTTCTCCTTTTCTAACATTAATTTTACATTGTGGCATTTATTGAATGGATTTTCATGAGATTTAATTATGAGTTTTGAAATTGTGTTGAGGACTTTTTGCTGTTACTAATTGGATTACTTGTCCCATGTTCTAAATTAATTATTTATGCTTTAAGTTACTATTTTGGGACTGAATTGGTGCATGGTATAAATGGTTGGAATGGTGTACATGGGTTTTCCTAAGTTGATGGAACTTTTGGCTGGATTATTGCATTAACCTCAACCCACTTTGGAAACTTTATTTTGAATATGGAAAACTGTATAGTTTAAATTATTTTTGAACCCAATGCATTTCGTTAAAGGATAAATGAATGAAAATAGTTTTTAATGGCCTTGGTTTATGATTTTAAATGAATATTAAGAGTTCAATTTGTTTATGGGAATTTGGTTTACTATAATAAATTTAACTTGTAAGCGTATTGGTATGACGATACCAAGTGGCAAATGCCTCTATGAATGTCTCCTAGGTTAATGGATTAGTTTATGTGCAAATTATTTTAATTTGGGCTTAAAGGAAATTATGTAGCTCCCCATAAAGGTATAAGTTCTGGGGGTACAAACATTAGAAAGCATTATTGCCAGCATGGGGGGTTTATTCTAGGAAGGCTATTGCCTTGGTGGCTTTAGTTTTCCCTCAGTTTTTCCTCGGTTCATACGGCTAACACGCACTAGGCCCTTCTACTAGAGGAGCTGGACCCATATAGCCCATTGGTTCTTTTAAGATGGATCGATCTATATAGTTCAGGTTTAATCTTTTGAATCTCATGTTCATGACCTATGTCTCTATCCCAATATCCTATATATATATTTATATATATATATATATGAATGTGGTGCATAGGATTTATTACTAGATTTTGGTAATTACATTATTTTATCCTTATTACCTGAGTTATATATCAGTGCTTATCTCACTGACCATCCCTAGATGCTACATTATTTCATGATGTAAGGTTTGACCTATTTTATTTTGGTCTTGTGTAGCGTTAGGTGGTTTAGCACGTCTGTTGAATTACTATGAAGTGGAGAGCCTCCATTCTTTAAAAGTCCTTGTCATTTCATTATTCTTTCTTTGATTTCATAGTGCTTTTGGATTCTTTTTCATCATATTCGGGGGCATGTCCTGACTTACGAAATTGTCATTTTGGTTGGTTAAGTGCTTTGCATACTTATATTATATACACTTATGCAACGTTGGTACCGCTGTGGACATACTAGAAAAACTGTCTTGTGATATCTTTATAGACCGTCTATTAAGGGATGTGTTGGAGAGAAGTCATGGATATTGGTATTAGATATTAGGTTGTATATGGGTTGACGAAACCCACATGGGTCCTATCTCCGGAGCACATCTTGGTAAGTGTATATGGGGGTTGTGTGACAACCTTAAGGATCACATTATCATCAAGTCATCATCATCTTTATTGCATCATGTATGTTCTTCTCATTCTGTGTTTTATCATCATCCTTGATATTTGTCTAATTGTACTTCTTTGTTATACTTGTATTTCGTATATGTGAATATTTGTGTTTCTTTATCATATTTATGAATGGTATATGTGTAAATTAAAAATGGAGATGGTGTGGGCTACCATTTGGAATAGTTTTTGTTTGCATGTGACTTGCCCATAGTGTGTATTTTATATGCTTTATTTTTTACTTTGCGCTGTCGGCCTTTGATACCTATTAAGTACAAGCAAATTGTACTCACCCCTACTATACCCTTTTTGTACAAATCTAGGTAAGAGTGCACCTCATACTGATTCAGGTGGTATCTAGAGTATATTTGAGGTAGAAGATGATCTATGTTTCTAGAGTTAATCAACTACCTCTTCTTAGCTAGCTCATGTCTTATTTTGTATTCAAAGATAGATTTTATCCTTTTGTACTATTATAATATCTTTAACATTTGAGATGTATTTAGTACTTCTTACACTGTGACACCAGGTTTTGGAATATTGTATGGTATCTTTGATTATGTATTCCCACATTTATAATATATGTGTTGTAGTGTCCCTTTAGGTTATTTTCCATATTTCCACTTATTTTTTCCATTAGAGATTTTTGTAGCTTCCCCAAGTTATTTTTGACTTTCAAGAACTGATAGCTTGGTTAATGGGCAGTTCTTTTGATTTTTAGAGTCAATTCCCTATTTAGAAGTCTTTGTTGGTTCCAAATGGTCACCGAATGAAAACCTTAATAAAATGATCTCGGATGTGAATGCCGGCTATGCCAACGGCGCTAAAATATCAACTTTAGACTAGTTAGACCTTTGGTTTGGGTCCCAATATGACCGAACTCATTTTGACCTATTAGTCAAAAAGTTGAAAAATAAAAAATTTGAGTGTTGGACCCACATTTGGTCGAAACGATCTCGAATTGAAAATCTAACTTTGCCAATGCATTAGGAACGTCGAATCTACTATGGTTCCATAGTTTATGGCCTATATCAGATTTTGAATTAATAATGAGGGGTCATTGGAAAGTTTGTAAATTTCCCAAGTAGTTGGTGCTGAGGCATGCACGATCGTACAAAGTACATCATGATTGCCATGTAAGTTGATGCAATTCCCTTGAGTGATAGACATTTGTAGATGGCGATAGCCATAGCTAAGGGCCTGGGATGGGCATATAAATTCCTTTACGATCGTGTTTAGAGCACTCTTCTCTCACTGCTGAGACCTAGGAACCCTAAAATGGTGTGCTAAACTCAAATTGGGTCTTGGTTACGTCTTTGGAGCTTAGATAACATCTAATTTCGTGATTAATAATGGATTTTAGGTATGAATCCCTCTATTTCATGCTTTAATTTCTTGAAATTCTTGACAAAAACACTAAATATCTTGGAGGCTTGATTTAGCCCAAAATAACCTTAGCCTTTACCTATTTGTTGAGGGTTATGATTCCTTAATGGTGTATGAACATTGGGTTGACCTTGGAAATGATTTTTCTATGAGTGGGACCAACTTAGGGTTTTTGGTATTGCTTTTGGACCTGAAGCACAATGGTGAAATATGGGTATCATTGTTCTTATTATAATGTTAGATTGTATTTTTGATAGCTTGGAACCTTGAAGATGCTTCTCGAAAAGAAAAAGAAAAGGTTTAGCAGTACGTGAGCTTTCTTTGTATTAGAGATAGGTTAGGATTGTTCCTTATTAGATTGAGCTATGTTATAGTATAATTTTGATATTTTGCTAGGTTGGGATAGGTTTTAGATGTTGGAATATTGAATGGTATGACTTAGGTTTAGTGAATCATTAATGTCACTTGAACATATAGATTAAAATGTTTGGCTTATAGGCTTGAATCATAGTGAATTAGAATTTATGTCTCATGGTTAGCACAAGGATTGCCCTAGTCACTCTAGTTGGATATGAGTGACTGTTGTGGGGAAGTTTACGCTAGTGCTTACATTAATGGAAGTACCTTAGATACTATAGTTTGATTAGGTGTAATATTGGGATTTACCTTAGGACTAGTGGTGGTTTGCTATATATCTAAGAATGGATTTAGATACCTTAGCCTAGTCCGGGGTAGAATTTAGACTTAAAATGTATTTGGGGAATTAGAAGGGGATCCTTGACCCACCTTAATATTGGATTGACATAGTTCTCTTGAAGATCTTAGATGGCTACTACATTCTTAGAAAATTTTCCCATGGAAACATACTGGCTAATTTGAGTAATTATATTATGGTACCGACATAAGGAGTGATGTATATGGGTTTTACAATAAATTACCATAAATGCTACGGATATAATGGTTTAAGCTATTAATTAGGCCCATGTCTATGTTATAATGTGTGCCATTAATTATTGTGTTGTTTTGGACTTTGGGCTTACATCATTACTCATGTTGTACTCTTATTTAGTAACAAAACTAGTAGCCATGCTACAAATCCCTTATATTGCTAATATTATGTATCTTGATAGTTATGCTTCTAGAAGGCATGCTTATTGACTACATGGGAAGTTATGTTACTAATTATGTTTGAAACCAGATGATAATTATAATACTCATATCACACATATATATATATGTATTAATAAATTAAAATAGAAGATGAAGGTTGTGAATCGGAGGTATACTTTTCTTTACTTTTTCTTTATGTTTATTTACTTTAGCCCTCGTAGAGCTTGTCATTTACTTTATCCCTCATGGAGCTTTTTATTTACTTTAGCCCTTCTGGAGCTTGTTCTATAATATCAATGTTGAATTTCATATTGTGATAATATTGATACCCGATAAGGCCGGCAGAGTTTGTGATGATGATGTTGAGACCCAAAAAGGCCAGAGAAGTTTGTGATGATGATATTTCTTTCCATCAAGGCTAGAGGACTTTATGATGATGATATCAATGCCTGACATGGTGAGAGTGTGACTATGATAATGGGCCCGGCAAGACCGGAGGATGATTGTTGATGTGCCCATAAGTATATCTACCGATTCGAGTTTGGATAGCCCTATGTATAGTGATTGTATGCTCATACATATATGCACCCATTTATATGTAATATGGATAGGTTTGTTGATATTTGTTCACCGATTGTAGCCCACTAGTGTTAAATGCATTTTAAGTAGTGTAGTTAATGATAAATGATAACCAAAGATTTGTGATGGATATTGTCTTAATGGTTAATCAAGTCTAGTTGGTACGAGGGAAAACTAATAATAAAATGAGCATTAACTTAGTGAGTAATGTTGGAGACAATTTTTTGCTAGATAAGTAATGTTGACTATTAAAATGGCTATGTGGTGAATACTTGCCCAATAAAAAATTATATTATATAATGGCTAGGAATTTAATGGACTAGTTAATGATCCTTGCTTAGCTAATAAGTAGTGGCTAATAGTTTTGAGGATAAGTAGCTCATAATGGTAATTGTATAGAATATGGTGATGTGGTCAATGTTGGTAACAAGTAAAGGTTCAGTAGAATGAACGATTGAAGATAAATATGATATACAATTGAATAATGATGAGAGTTGGAGTCATTGATTGCTAAATTCCTTATTATTCTCTCTTGGGTGTACTCTCCCATAGTATGGGGTGCGGTGATGAGTTCTTTATTTTATGTACTAGTTGGTGTATGGGTGCCAACTTATTACTTATGCTTGCTTATGTGTATGCCTTGTGATGTGTTGTAGTTCCGAATTATCTGTTTGTCATAGACAATGATATTGGTATGCATTGATGCTATGTGTTATACTATTATTTAGATTTAATTGCTTATTATATATAGTGATAATGGAGATGATTCGGGTTTGATTCTATAACCTTGACTTAGGATTATCTTGCTTTATATCATTTTTATATCAGAACTTAGATCAGTCGTCGATGATGCCTACTGAGTACCCATTATTTTGGTAATCCTACTCCATTTCTGTACTATTTTTATGTAGTTTGAGTAATAGTTATCACCATCATGACTTGTAAATCTAGTTGTAACAAATTGATATCAGAGCCTAGGTTTCACTAGTATTGTTGGTACAAGAGCAAGTGTCTAGTAGATTTCTACGGATCAGAATGTTGACGTTCGTTTCCTATCTTTGGAAATCTATGGGACTTTCTTAGGAGCTCATCAGTTCTTTCACTCATACCGTGCTAAGAGTCTAAGTTGGTTTGTAGAATGTTACCTTGACTTTACTCTTTCATTGAAGTCCAGGACATGTGCTACCTCTACAAGAGATGAGGGTCCCGAGACTAAGCCTAGGGATCCTACCACTATTCTTGAACTACCCTAAGACCTTTGCCATGCTCGGCATACCCCAAATCATGTGGCGATAAAAAGTTAGCCGCACGCTGATAATCTCTTATGTTCGTGCTAAGAGACTTATTTTAAGGGGTTGAGAGTCTTATCCCACTTATATTTGTGATACTCATGTAGAGAGTCTATCACTTGACTATGTACCTATTGTTTATGAGTTTCCTAATATATTTCCTATTGACCTACCTGGTATTCCCTTTGTTTGTTAGATTGAGCTCGTTATTGACCTCGAGCCTGGCACCTTACCATCTAGATCCTACCGAGATTAAGGAGCTGAATTCCTAACTTTAGGACCTTTTTGATAAGGGTTTTGTGAGACTAAGTGTGTCTCGGTGGGTACTCTTAAATTGTTCATAAAGATGAAAGATGGTTCCATGCGTATGTACATTTATAGGTAGCCTAATAAGGTGGCGGTGAAGAACCGTTATCCTATGCCTCACATTGATGATTTGTTTGACCAGCTTCAGGGTGTTGCGGTATTTTCTATTATTGATTTAAGTTCTGGTTACCATTAGTTGAGGATTTGGATAAGAATGTCCTGAAGACAGATTTTAGGACCCGTTATAGTCATTATGAGTTCTTGGTGATGTCCTTTGGGTGGACTAATGCCCCAGCTGCGTTCATGGATTTGAAGAATTGAGTATTATGCCTTATTAGAACTCTTTTGTGATTGTGTTCATTGATGACATCCTTGTGTATTCCAGGAGTAGTAAGGAGCATGCACAATATTTTAAGGTCGTGCTCCATACCTTGAGAGATCAATTGCATTTTGCCAAGTTCTCCAAGTGAGAGTTTTGGCTTGAGTCTGTGAAATTTCTTGGCCATGTTATGTCTAAGGATTGTAGTATGGTAGGCCCAAACAAGATAAAGGTGATTCATGATTAAGATAGACCTACACTCCGACTAAGGTCTATAGCTTTATTAGTTTGGCCGGCTATTTTAGATGCTGCATTGAGGGTTTAGCTACTATTTTAGACCCTATGACTAAATTGAATTGAAAAGAGGTTCCTTTCCGATGGTCCGGATAGTATGATTTGAGCTTTGGAAAGCTCAAGGATTTTTTTACCTCAACTCTTATGTTAACCCTTCATGTAGAGGGTGAGGGATTCATTGTGTTTTGTAATGATTCTGGTGTTGGTCTAGGTTGTGTTTTGATGCAAAGGGTCGTGTCATTGCTTATGCTTCTAGACAACTTAAGGTTCATAGGAGCAACTACCTTACTCATGATTTGGTGTTAGCAATGGTAGTTTTTGCGCTTATGATTTGGAGACATTATTTGTAAGGGGTGAATTATGAGATTTTCACCGATCATCGTATCCTTCAGCATCTTATGCCTCAACGAGAGCTTAATTCTTGATAATGTAGATTGATAGAGTTGCATGAGGACTACTATATTTCTATCTTGTATCATCCGGGTAAGGCGAATGTAGTGGCTGAAGCCTTGAGTCGCAAGGCAGTAAGTATGGGTAGTTTTACTTGAATATCAGTTTCTTAAAGTCCTTTGGCATGGGATATTTAGTCCTTAGCCAATTTGATGGTTCGCCTTATTATTTCATACCCTAAGAGGAATTTGGCTAGTGTGGAGGTGATGTCCTCATTATTTGAGAAGGTTTGTGATAATTAGAATAATGATAAAAAGCTTTACTCCCTTCGTGATTAGGTATCGAGTGGTGATTCTGAGAGGCACACTATTGATTTTGAGGCTATTTAGAGGTTTGAGGGCCATATTTTTGTTCCTCAGATGGGTGATTTGATTTAGTCAATTCTGTATGAGGCTTACTGCTCTAGATATTTCATTACCGTGGTGCAGCCAAGATGTATAGAGATTTGAGGCAGCATTATTAGTAGAGTGGCATGCAGAGAGATATGGTACACTTTGTAGCTTGTTACCTATGTTGTAAGTAGGTAAATGCTGAGCATCAGCATCCTGGTGGTTTGACTCTAAGGTTACCCATTATCGAGTGGAAATGGGAGTGGCTTACTATGGACTTCTTTTGTAGTTTTCCTCGTACCTCCCGTGGTTTTGATGGAATTTGGGTTATTTTGGATCCTTAAACCAAGTCAGTATATTTTATTTCTATTCAAATGACCTTTAGTGCTAAGAGATTAGCCTATATCTATGTTTAGGAGATAGTCAGTTTGCATGGGGCTCCCATTTCTATAACTTTAAGGTTTTGGAGAGAATTTCAAGAGGAGTTGGGTAGTAAGGTGGATTTGAGTACAACCTTTCACCCGCATACATATGGTTAGTCCGAGCATCCTAATTAGGTACTTGAGGATGTGCTCTGATCATTTGTTATGGATTTTGAAGGCCTGTGGGATCAGTACTTAGCCTTGGATGAGTTTGAGTACAACAACAGTTATCATTTAAGTATTGAGATGGCACCTTTTGATGCTTTGTATGGTACGATATGTCATTCCCTTGTTGGTTGGTTTGAGACATCTAAGGTGAGGCCTCGTGGTATGGATTTGCTTCAGGACTCATTGGATAGAGTCAGGGTGATTCAGGATAGGCTAAGAGCAGCCTAAAGTAGCTAGAAGGCCTATGTAGATCGGAGGCTTTGTTCCTTGAGATTTGGATTTGGCAATCGTTTATTCCTCCTTGTATCGCCCATGAAGGACATTATGAGGTTCGGGAGGAAGGGTAAGTTTAGTCCTTGATGTATTGGAACTTTGAGATTCTTCACACAGTTGGTGAGGTAGCTTATGAGTTATCTTTACCTCCAGATTTTACTGTTGTTCATTTAGTT